>NC_046383.1:6198984-6498984 GCF_011125445.2 Fundulus heteroclitus
CTTTGCACTGAGTTTTATTCTAGGGGCATAAGTTTAGGATCCTTTTAGATTTCTGTATGATTAATTTTAATTTTGTTATCCTGGGATAAAAATATTTTGTTTATATACAATAAAATGCTGTACTGTCCTAAAGCTCATTTGATTAATTTATAGAAAAAGGTTTGTGTAATAATTTTACTGAGGCTGTCATAGATTTCATCATACCAGCAATTCTTCTTTTCACATATTTTAAACAGCAAAGAAATCTACTGTCCAAAATGTTAAACTCAGGAATCCCAATTAAACGAACTTTACTTGGAAGAACGGAAAAAAACAGCAATACTCTATGATTTCTTAAATATCTGCCCATAATAAGCATTAATTGTCCCAAGGTCATTTGATAGGGCTTAAAGTGATAACCAGCAAGATCTAGAATGGAGTCATGACGGAAATCCGCCATTTTGTGAAATACTTGTTTTTGCCGTCCTACTGCAGTGGGGGAGGTTTTGCAGGAATGCATGGTACCATATTGTAGGGGAAGAGTTTTGAATAAATGATAAAGACTGGCTCATGCATGACACCTTTAACTATATCCTACAGCCTGCAGAACTGTCCATCGCTGTGCTACACTGACATCCGGAAATGGGAGTGTCTTTGACTCTGTGCTAAGGCTAGGAAGATCTGATTTCGGTGTGCGTGGTATTGTTGTCAAAAGCCTGATTAGACAAATAAAATGAGACCTCCCCTTTTCTCCATAACCTGTTGGCAAGTGCCAGAACTCACCCTATTATGACGATGAGGCCTTTCAGACTTTCTATTAGGCATAGATTGGAAGCAAATACTCTCTTTCATCAAAAGCTTAAAAGCTATATTTTTCTGGGGCCGAGTGGAGGGTGGCAAGCAAACAATTGGAGCATGCACAGAGGTTGAATAGGGGTTCCCTCAAATCAGATAGAGACATTTTCCATCTGGCCTCTTAACCTGCTAGGACCCGGTGGAGCCCAAAAATGACCCACCCATACCGTCACCAACCTATAGAAAGTGGCATTAAATTATTTTTTGGTCAAAAGTTCAGTTTTGGCCCAGATTTGGTGAGGCTTTGTGACTGAAAGGAGACCAATCTCACAGCTGACCTTTTTGACCTTTAAAGTTTCCCCCTATTTGAGGCACTTTTCAGTGGAGGATTTTGATTAATCTCACAGTGTAGCGTCTCCTGGTATTGCGGAACACAACCCCATTAGCGGCTAAGGACTGTCATATAGCTAACCTGAAGTACCTGTAGGAAGGTTCCTGTGCTCCACAGATACACCAGAAATGGGAGTGTGTTTGACCCGGCTGCTACGGCTAGGAAGCTCTGATCTGGATGTCCATGTTATAGTTGTGAAAAGCCTGATTAGAGTGGGGAGTGGTGGCCTAGTGGTTAGAGCAGCGCGCTTGCACTCAGAGAAGGATGCAAGTACCCGGTTCGATCCCCAGCGCCTGCACTCTGGGTCCCTGAGCAAGACCCTTGACCCCAGAACGCTCCCCGGGCGCCGCACATGGCAGCCCACTGCTCCCCAAGGGTGATGGGTTAAAAGCAGAGAACAAATTTCGTTGTAATGTATGTTTCAATGACAATAAAGATGATATTACTATTACTAGACGATTAAAACGATACCTCCCCTTCCTCCATAACCAGTTGGCAAGTGCCAGAACTCAACCCTAACATGACAACTGAGGCCTTCTATTAGGCATAGGCTGGAAGAAGTAACGACTCTCTTCATGAAAATCTTAAAGCTATCTTTTTCCGGGGCTGAGTGGGGGGGCAGCAAGTGAACCATAGGAACATGCACAGAACCTTGAATACGGATTCCATCAATATCAGAGAGAGAGACTTCTGCCGTCTGGCCTCTGAACCTGCTAGGACCCAGTCAGAGGCCCAGAAATGACCCACCCAGGCACTATAGCGTCACCACCCTATGGAAAGTGGCATTAGATCCCTTTTTGGTCAAAAGCTCAGTTTTGGCCCAGATTTGGTGAGGCTTTGTGACTGAAGGACGCCAATCTAACAGCTGACGTTTTGTGACCTTTGAAGTTTTTCCCCTATTTGAGGCACTTTTCAGTGGAGGATTTTTGATTAATCTCACAGTGTAGCATCTCCTGGTATTGCGGAACACAACCCCATTAGCGGCTAAGGACTGTCATATAGCTAACCTGAAGTACCTGTAGGAAGGTTCCTGTGCTCCACAGATACACCAGAAATGGGAGTGTGTTTGACCCGGCTGCTATGGCTAGGAAGCTCTGATCTGGATGTGCATGTTTATAGTTGTGAAAAGCCTGATTAGACGATTAAAACGATACCTCCCCCTCCTTCATAACCAGTGGCAAGTGCCAGAACTCAACCCTAACATGACAACTGAGGCCTTCTATAAGGCATAGGCTGGAAGCAACAACTAATTTTAATCAGAAGCTTAAAAGCTATCTTTTTCTGCGGCTGAGTTGGGTGCAGCAATTGAACAATAGTAACATGCACAGAAATTTGAATAGGGTTTCCATCAATGTCAAAGACATCTGCTTTCTGGCTCTGAACCTGCCAGGAGCTGGTTGGAGGTTCCTTGCACCATAACTCTGGGCACCATAGCGTCACCAACCTATAGAAATGGGACTAGATCCCTTTGTGGTCAAAAGTTCAGTTTTGGCCCAGATTTGGTGATGCTTTGTGACTGAAGGAGGCCAATCTGACTGCTGACCTTTTGTGACCTTTGAAGTTTTTCCCCTATTTGAGGCACTTTTCAGTGGAGGATTTTGAATAATCTCACAGTGTAGCATCTCCTGGTATTGCGGAACACAACCCCATTAGCGACTAAGGACTGTCATGTAGCTAACCTGAAGTACCTGTAGGAAGGTTCCTGTGCTCCACAGATACACCAGAAATGGGAGTGTGTTTGACCCGGCTGCTATGGCTAGGAAGGTCTGATCTGGATGTGTATGTTATTGTTGTGAAAAGCCTGATTAGACGATTAAAACAATACATCCCCGTCCTCCATAACCAGTTGGCAAGTGCCATAACTCAACCCTGACTTGACAACTGAGGCCTTCTATTAGGCATAGGCTGGAAGCAACAACTAATTTTCATCAGAAGCTTAAAAGCTATCTTTTTCTGCGGCTGAGTTGGGTGCAGCAATTGAACAATAGTAACATGCACAGAAATTTGAATAGGGTTTCCATCAATGTCAAAGACATCTGCTTTCTGGCCTCTGAACCTGCCAGGAGCTGGTTGGAGGTTCCTTGCACCATAACTCTGGGCACCATAGCGTCACCAACCTATAGAAAATGGGACTAGATCCCTTTGTGGTCAAAAGTTCAGTTTTGGCCCAGATTTGGTGATGCTTTGTGACTGAAGGAGGCCAATCTGACTGCTGACCTTTTGTGACCTTTGAAGTTTTCCCCTATTTGAGGCACTTTTCAGTGGAGGATTTTGAATAATCTCACAGTGTAGCATCTCCTGGTATTGCGGAACACAACCCCATTAGCGACTAAGGACTGTCATGTAGCTAACCTGAAGTACCTGTAGGAAGGTTCCTGTGCTCCACAGATACACCAGAAATGGGAGTGTGTTTGACCCGGCTGCTCTATGGCTAGGAAGGTCTGATCTGGATGTGTATGTTATTGTTGTGAAAAGCCTGATTAGACGATTAAAACAATACATCCCCGTCCTCCATAACCAGTTGGCAAGTGCCATAACTCAACCCTGACTTGACAACTGAGGCCTTCTATTAGGCATAGGCTGGCAAGCAACAACTAATTTTCATCAAAAGCTTAAAAGCTATCTTTTTCTGTGGCTGAGTTGGGTTGCAGCAATTAAACAATAGGAGCATGCACAGAAGTTTGAATAGGGTTTCCATCAATGTCAGAGACATCTGCTGTCTGGCCTCTGAACCTGCCAGGACCTTTTGTGACCTTTGAGGTTTTTCCTCCTGTTGAGGCACTTTTCAGTGAAGGATTTTGATTCATCTCACAGTTTAGCATCTCCTGGTAATGCAGAATACAATCTTGTCTTACCGTTTCTCAGTCAAGTTTCAAAATTATACTGTCTTTTCCTGCTCAATGGTCCTCCAGAGAGTTCAGCAGCCTTAATGAGCTGAGCTCTGCTTTCATCCTGTCACCAGCCCGTTAACCCCATCATCCCTGCTGTTACCAGTCTGTTTTCATGTCTACCTGTTACCTGCTTTCCAGGACTCTTCTGCCATCTACACATTGTTAATTGTTTAATTAATTTTAATCTACACATAATTATATTACAAAAAATTTCAACATCATGTCTAGCTTGAATATCATGTTTCCTGTCTGGGCATTGAATAAGTCTGAAGGCATATAACCATTTTTATTTATGCATAAAGCCTGAAAATACATATTTGGTTGATACTGATTCAATCTATGTTTTGCCTACACTATAAAAAATGTACTGCCTATATATTAAATAAAAACTGATCACTAAAAAAGGCATTCAATCTGGTAAGATTTGGGTGCAGCGCCAAAAGAACACCTATAGGGGGAGAAGTAGAGAACCAGTTTGGTGGAAACCTGAGTGCAGTTGCAGAACTATACACTAGAGGGACCTAGTGAGAAGAGAATTGTGAACCTTCAGACTCATTTTACATTAAAAATGAGGACCTTTTATAAAAGACAGAGTAACATCTATATGGCTAGTAGAGCTCATTACTATATGAAAGAAAGTGAGGACCAGGAAAATGTCCTCACTTCCCAAAATTGACCTCACTTTGTTGGTTAAAAACTGGTGATGGTCCTCACTCTGACGCAAGAACAAACACACACACACACACACACACACACACACACACACACACACACACACACACCACACACACACACAACACACACACCACACACACACACACACACAGAAAAAGGGGTTCTGTTGGTAAAAAAGCCTAGCCCAAAAAAGCAAATTAACGATCAAAATTAACCCCAAGAAACCGCAACTGCCGACTCATGAAAAATTGCATGTGACAACAAAAAAACAGACAAATGTAGAGCGCACATAGGTGTCTTTGGTCAGATACCACAGTAAATGTCTCTCATTTACAAGCTCGTATCCAACACTAACATTTCTCGCCCATCCTTTGGCTTTTGGAAATTCAATGGACAAAACTCCCTTCATATGGTCACAAATCATCACATCGTGAGTCACTCCAGCAGATACCATTGCAGTGGTGTTTTGTTGTTGCCACAATTCGTCTGTTGAGGCGACATTCAGGACCGACCTGTTCACTCTTTGACTCATACAAGTCAGCTATTCAAGCTTTACCGCTCAGTTTGTACGACTGCAAGATGACCGCGGTGTTCTAAATTTAATCATTTGCCGTCATTTGAGAAATGTCCAGTAGACTTATATAATTTGGCCATTGCTGTGATATTTGAATTTGAATCACAGTTCTGTTCATGCTGTAGCAGTGGTGCACATGTGCAGGTACACATGACGTGTGCGAGCTTCAGCCCTCATACAGCCAAAAAAAAAATAATTAAGAAGTCTTAAATGCTTGCAAAGGCGATGCCATAACTGTTATAATGTCATAAGCACTGTCTTTAACCTCACCCGGAGGAATAAACCAGTGACTGAGTCAGCTCATGTAAGCTATGAGTTCCATGTTTACAACTCTGGAGTTGGTTTAGATTTTGATCTGCCTGCTTTGAGACCAAAATATTAAAAACACAGAGTCTTGTTTAAAAGTTAAAACAATGTTTAATAAAACATTTTTTTAAGCTAATCCTCTTGTTTCTCCTCCTCTGATCTTCCCTGTTTATTCTGATATCACCTCTCACATTTAAGTAGGTCAGTGTGCTGCACAGAGCTGTGCATACAGCCCATGTTTTCTGCCAAATCCACGCATGCCATTTCCGGTGCAGTTCTTGAACAGTGTTCGTCTAATGTTATTCCCACGCGATGGTTGTGAATACCCTAAACATTATCTTTAATTTCCAGCAGTGCTGATACAGATCAGAGATCATCCATTCCTCTGTTGCCTTTATCGTTGCAGAGTTGCTCATCTCCTGTAGTCTCGCCAGTCCATCACAGGTTAACAGAGAGATCCACCAGATAAACAACCGCGCATGGAAACACTCACACCTAAGGGCAATTGAGAGAAACCACTTAACCAAGCAATCATGTTTTTGAACCTTGAGAGGAGCTGGGGCACCTGGAGTGAACCCACTCAATGATATGCCGAAAGACCCCTGGCTTGGGATTCAAACTCATGACCTTCTCGCTTTAAGGCAGCCGTGCCACAATCTGCAGCCCAGAACAGAGAGCAGCTGATTGCAATGGTGAAGTCAAGACAAGTCAAGTTTATTTGTACAGCAAATTTCAGCAGCGGGCTAAATATTGACAGTCAAAAAGAGTGTTAAGAAATTGAGATGGTAATATTAGTTTGGATGAATGCTAAGATTAAGAATAAGACTTCTGTAGTTAAACTGTTGTCCAAGCGCTATGATCCTCCACAAGCAACTCAGAATGAAATAGAGAGATGATTAAACATGAGTGAGTGTAAATTGGAACAAAATCCATCTTGCCATTGCTCTGTCTTCATTCTCCTTTGCCATTAGCGAGGCTCAGATCTGTAGAGAACATCGAGAGGTGTGACAAACCTAAACAAATTTGTTGCCACTGCCCATTTGTCCTGCGAGCTTCCTTTTGCTCTAGCTTCGCTCCGGGCTAACGGCCCGTTTTATAATCCAGCCTTCAGACCGAAGCTGACAGCATGTGCGAATTGGCTTGTCTTGCTGATGTCGTGGTTACAGTTAACCGGAACACCTGGGTGCGCAGACACCGAGCGGACTCGCCAGCCCGCGACGGCAGACGTTCTGTCAGGATGGGCGTAATTTACGCAGGTCACAGTCACGCGGGCTGTTTAGCTGGGTGGGAGTGGAAGGGTGCATGGAGTCATTGCTTGTTTACCCTGTGCTTGATGGCCCCCCACCAGCAGCTACAGCAATTATCACCTTGAAGGAATGTGGAACCCTTGTGTTAAATTCTCTTTGACCCCCTGATGTAGGAGGTCAGGAGGTTGGACGCTCTCTCCAGGGGTGGGTGGGCACAGGGATGCGCGCGACTGTGTGTGTGTGTGTGTGTGTGTGTGTGTGGGTGACAAAAGTCAGTGGGTGTGGGGTTTATTACTGTGTACTTATGCATATGTAGAGGTCCAGAAGACCCCTTCCCTGCTGTCGATCCTGCAGCCAATCACTGCGCCTGCAGACCCCCAGCACAGCAAACAAAAATTCTGCCTAGGGTTTTTGCAAAGTAAATTAGCTTCTAAATATCTTTGTTTGACTTGGAAAGACCCCAAAGGTGCTGCTGGAAGATCCTGTACGAGCAACAATATTTTTCTATTATGACCGGGCGGTATCTGAGGGCAGATCGCGGCCTTCACCTTGTACTTGAAGTTCAGCCCCTCAGATGATTCCTTTCACGCTTTCCTCGTATCGGTAGCGCACAGAGTACGCTTTCACAAACCAATCCAACCACCAACACAGAGTCAATTCTTCTCCTCATTATTTTAATGTGTTTGTCTCAAGCTGTTTTTAGTACACAAGTGTAAATCACAACTTTCCAAGTAAGTGTAGGGCACAGTAAAAGGATGGGTGTTAGCGTGCATGCTTGTGAAAGTAAATGGAGAGAAAGGTGAGAGGAGAGTGGGTTTAGATACGAGAAGCCTAATACATCTGATGCTTTTTGTTCCATAAAGGAATAAAGATGTGAACATATGACATAGCAGAGGACAATACATCTTTTTTCCCCTCTTCTGTTTTTTTTTTGTACAAACTTTAAATAACTTCATCATAACTGCAAGTAGTATCATATCATAAATGGAGTTTGAATTTATCGCACAGTTTTTTTCTGCCTCTGTTTGACGCTTTGAGTTAATGCAACTTTATCTCTGCTTTTACAGGTTCTCTATCATAACAGTTTGACGAAAGAAATGCTGTGTGGTGCCAACCTGTTTCAAAGGTAATGCGCCACAGCCGGCTTCAGATGCCTGTAATAAATCAGCGCTGTCTTTTGTGATGCATTGCTGGAGGTGATGTTTCTGCGTTTGATTTGCTTTAAAGCCTGCTGTCAGAAATAAGCGTCTTTCCCGAGATTCCTGGCTGATTTGCACCTCGATTACCCCACGATCCGGCAACCGTCTTCTGCCCTGGCTGGTCCACGTTGAGCCGTGCATTGTTTGACTCCCCCTGGAGTGCAGCCACCCCTGAAATGTGAAGGCCGTTACACGTTGTGACAAACCGGAGTATCCCCGCGGTGTCATCAGATCACAGCGTCACTTCCAATTAACGATCCATTCAGGCCATTTTTTTTTTCCACCTTACCAGCGAAACTGATGCGCGGCAGAGGTCTTGGTCGGCGTCTTTGTTTCATCCAAAAGTTTTGAAAGGTTCACATGTTATAGGCAGATCCTAACACACAAACGTGATGTAAGGGGAAAAAGAAGATTGTTTGGCACACTAAACAAACATCGCTTCTCTCACACTCGACACCATCGACACAATCAGCGCAGCAGCTGCACCTACTTGCCAGGACTCCAGCTCATTACTCCAGGTTGTCAGTGTAATTTCCCAACCGAAGGGGGTGTTCTTCTCTGCTTCAAATCGCACCGGAATATTGGAGGTGGCTTCAAGTGATGTGGGGGTTGATGGTTTAATTTTACTGTCTTTTAATGAGAAATTATTTGAAGATTATTGAAGTGTTTTGATCTTGATTTGTATGCTAATAGATCCAGTCACAGGTATGTGTTGGGGGAAAAAAAACAGCTCTTTGCCTTTACCAATGAACTGCTTTTTTGATTTTCTTTATACTTCATATGATTTTTTTCCTCCACTTTTTCATAACTGCAAGTACAGATTCAACAGATGATGGTCTTTTCTGACAGCAACAATAAGAATCACCATTCCTTTTGGTGTCATGCATATCTCCAGGGTTTTATATAATTTTTCAATTAGGAGCAAGAACACAATCAATTGAAAGAAAGATTATTTTTTTGGGTAATACATTTGAAACAGCAATCAACAGTATATTACACTTGAAACTTCAATCAATAATATGACTGAGTTATACCCAAAGAGGGTGAAGAGTGTGGAAATTCCCCAAGGAACCATTCTAGGCCCCATTCTTTTTAGCCTGTTTGTTGAAAAATTTCCAGGACAGTAATGACCCTAATTTTTCCAACCATGCATAATATCTAGGATACGTAAGGTAATTTAATTTCCCACTGCGCTGGTGTGCCATGTGGAAATGTGTAAAGATGCCGTTGAATATAAATTGTAACTCTGAGATGCCAAACGTGAGACACCATCATACTATATGTGCCCCTGACACCAGATTTATGTAAATGATTGATACGTTTTGTAGCAGTGGCCCCACTTCACCTCTGATGCCGACTGTTTGGAGTGACTGCCATGCAGCGCATTTCTGAGACATTTAGCTCATACATATTTGACCACTTGGTGGCTTTCATAGACTGGATATGTGGGGCAATGTAAATTCATCCAAAGATGGTATAATGATTGATATGATTGATGGAAAAAAAAAAACAAGGACAGCAGTGACATCAAAGCTAAATTAACTTACTCTGTCCAGATGCAGTATCAGATTTTACATATTACACGTTATTTCTGAATTGACACATAATCTCGCTATAATGCGCTCACCTTTCGCGGCTTCGCTGTCTTGCAGATTTTTTCGTGCAGTTTTTGATGCTTTTTTTTTTAACGGTATATGAACGCGTATTGTGTTTTGCTTCCTGATTGGCTAGGGGACTGTAGACAAATGCCAATCAATCTCCTCCATGCCTCGTCTCTGCACAGTACAGAATGCGTTCGGCTCGGCAAATTTACGTTTGCAAATTTTCTCCACGACAAAACTCACAATGTCGACGAAACGTTGTGCACCGACAAAGGCACCTGCGGACGTGTCCAAAAGGCAGAGGAAGATGCTAACTATGACAGAAAAAGTTACAATTCTGGACATGCTAAAGGAAGGTAGAAGATACGCGGCTGTAGGGCGCCATTATGGAATAAATTAGGAACGATCCAAATTAGACTTTGGATCGTTCCGTAAAGGAGGTGGAAAATAACATAAGGACAAAAGCAGCAATACGTTTTAACAAGGATGCAAAAAGGGTTGTAACTGTCTGCAAGAAGACCCTCGTAAGGGTTGAGCCTGCTTTAGCTTTGTGGATTACTGTCTGCAGGAAAATTAACATAACGCTGGAAACAGGTTTTGTTTTATAGTACTGCAGTGTATAATAATTGTAAAAAATAAAGCTGACTGCTTTGTGGATTTTGCCTATCGCGAGTTCTTTTTGGAACGTAACCCCCACGAAGAACGAGGGTTCGCTGTACAACAAAGGTACCACCATCTTTGTTGTCTGTTTGACCCTCTTAGACTTTTAACAGTAATTTAGAAAAAAGAAGGATGAAAGAGGAGTCTATTTCTTTAGTTTCAGTGTGAAGTTCAGGGTGTGCCTTGGTCAGTGTGCTGTGCCAGCATCTGCAGTGGCATTAGGGTCTGGCAGCATTTGCCGTTGTTTATGGTGGACAGGCACAGATCAAAACAAACACACAGGAAAAATGCTTTGGAATTTGTATCCAAGTTGACCAATAGAAAGGCTAATGCCTAACCTTGCCTGCAATATTAATTGTCTTGGTATTTGTGCGTTCACAAACACATGAGAATCCATCTCGTACCGCTCCAGCAACTGATTGTGTCCGAACCAATAAATGGTTTGGGCCATTCTTCACAGGACACCCCCAGAAGTGTAGTAAATATAATCTGTAAAAAGTGATTTGAAAGGAACACAATTCAGACATTCTGTCTCCCAAAAAAAGACAAATAAATAAACGGAAAATTGGAAAAATGCAAAATTGGAAAAAATGTAAGTTTAACTTTTGCATACACTTTGTTAATTATTCCCAAAATCTTTAATTTGATTGAAAAGTAAAAAAAAAAAAAAATTAACCCAAACTTTTGTGCTTGCAAAAATATTGGAACAAAATTTTCTCCATAATCAGTAGCAGTCGACGGTTGGGTGGTAGCAGTATTCACACAGTGCTTTGCATTGTCTTTTACTCTATCACTGTTTCTTTTTATGTTTTTATTTTCTTATTTATTACCCAAATGCTGTCACACAATGTAAAGCTGATGGGTGCATCTTTAATGCTTTTGTAATAAATGGTGGTCTATAACTACATGTGTAACACAGCAAGGCAGAACGTACTGCCCTTATAACTTCAAAATAAGGGTTTCAAACATAGACACAACAGGGTTTCAAGCTATCGATCCGGTTTTACTGTGATATGAAACTGTTTGTTCGAATGTCCATCGTTGTTTTTTAGTGAACTACAGTAAATTTCACGTTCGGATTAAAATAGATTTGGATTAAATAATCAGATTGTACCGTTTGTATGGGCACACAATTAATCTGATCATAATGTGAATATATATGCACCTGGCTTTATTCAGAATAGAACCACTCTGATATGCGTAGTTATCAAATTTCTCAAAAATAAAAACCACAGAAGAAGTACCTCTGTATTTGCTAGAAAACAAAAATAGTACACAAAGTAGTATTATAAGTAAGCTACAGATTTTGAGCTCTTTTATTTATTTTTTTAACAGAAAAGTTGTATCAGGAGCCTGGTAAGTTTGGCCTCCTGATGTGTTTCTGCCCCTCACCAACGCGGATATTCGTCACGTTTACGTCAGGCGCACTCGGCTCAGTTTGCCACATTCTGAATAACTTGAGCTTGACGAGCATTTATACGCACGTTGATCAGATTATCAGTCGGCATAATTCAGAATACAATTTCATTCCAATTGAGTTTAATCTGATCATCATGTTACGATTGGCTTGTTTTATTTATTCTGATCGGCTGTTTATTCTGATTACTTTTGTCCATGTAAACGTAGCTAATGAAACCTGAATAATAAAAGAGAATTAAAAAATAGCTCAATAATTACATTAATGTAATTTTTTCTGTACATATAGAATTTTCCATTTCCCAAATCTGATCAGTTTTACAGTTTACAGCATGTTTAAGAGACTCAATTTGTACTTAATTGTTAACGCTTCTAGGAAAGTTGTTACATTTTGCTCTATTCAGCACCAAACTTGCACTCAGTACTAATAATAGTATTGAATAGTAATTTTTTATAAAAGTCCTTTTGGTAACAACCTCGATAAGTACCCATTTGGAGAAGTGCTTCTCCATATCTATTTGTGTTCATCCCAATAAACAGCTTGAATGACAAAATGAATGAATTCGCCTGATTTGTGTGCAACAAAACAAAACACAATACAAACTCCCTAACTGCATCTTTTTGTCTGCTTGATAGCCCGGCTTAAAGCGCCCCCTCCCACCCCCCCACCCCCTCAGTCTGCAGACATCGGCCTTCCACTGCACACTCACCGCCGCGGCACTCATCCATGAGCAATACACTCATTCACACGCGCTCTCGCATGACTACACAAATGCACAAACAGGACTTCGACCCCAACTGGCTCACGCACACAGAGCACGCTCACTTACTCGCTCAGGAATTATCGTGGTAGTAAAACTGGAGGGGAAGAGTTGGAGAGCGGTGAGGTGGGGGGGGGGGAAACAGAGGGAGGGAAACCGACTGTGACTGCCCTAACATAAGCAGTTTCTCCCCAAGCAGTTTTTAAATGTGGCCCATGTCTGTGACCTGATCGTGAGGACAGGCTACCGTTTTGTTCTGCAGCAACTAAAGCCTGCACGTGTAGGCAAGAGGAAGTTAAATTAGCTGCTTTTTAAGCAAAAAAAATCCTTTTATGTTCCTTCCTCATAATGTTTCCACCACCAACAGGAAAGTTAAAAGAGCGTTATTTGCATTGCAGGTGTGCAGTATCTTATTTGTTTTCTCCTAAAGTGGTTGCAAAGCTTTCTCATGTTCTGCTTTGAAGGATGTGACAGACTTGTTCTTGAGTGCGTTGTTCTGCTCTTCTCACTTTTTTCTTTTCTTCCCTGCCTGCACATCTCCGACTCTTGCTGCGTTTGTGTGTGTGTGTGTGTGTGTGTGTGTGTGTTTGTGCTCTCTGGTCCGCTGCTTTGGCACAAAAAAAGGAAGACCAGGCCGCCCCGTTCTTTGTTTTGCTTCTTGTAGGAAACTAGCAGCAAATTGTGGCTCAATGAGGCGTTGCTGTTTTGTACGGGTTGATAAAGTGCAAACCACACCGTCTTGTCTGCAGTGTTTTCCATTGTAGCCCGGCCTATGAATGTAGGTCTGTGTGGTGGTTGGTTAGTGTTGAACATTAGGTGATTGAGCGTGGTCGTGGTGGTGGTTGGAAGGGGAGCAGGGGGGGGGGGGGGTTCAGGGGGCCATTCACGCAGTTTTAAGATGTCATCCAGTGTTTAGAGCGGCTGTCCACTGTGCTTAATTGTGATGAGGGGTAATTAGAGCCCCGCTTAAGACTCTAGGAGAGTTTTCTGTTTTGCTTGTCTTCGAGGGCTTCAAATTCCCAAGATTGTGGAGTTCTCTGTAGAGGCAGCATAACACACTTGTCAAAATGATCAGAGCGGGGCATATGTGTGTGGGTGTATTTATGTGCCGGTGGGAAATATCCAAGTTTTTTACTTCAATGAGTTCTTCCAACACCTGCAGTAACTGCTTAGGTTGAAAAATGAAAGGAACGATACAAAGAATGTGCAATAATTATTTTTTGTAGTCCCTTTGAATATGAGCAGGCCAGAAAAGCACAATATAGATATATATCTATATTTTAAATGAACACAAGACTTTGAATAGCTTTTTCTTAGTGATGCACCAAATAGGCTTTTTTTTCTGTCCGTTTACAGATTTGATTTTCTTTATCTGTAGAATATAGCACTCAAAAACAGATAAAATCAGCAGCAGGATCACCGATAGATTTGGTCTGACTGAGTCCAACAAAAAATTAGGCAATTTCAAGATTAGCTTGTGTTATGGATAAAAGCATAACTTGAGCAACCTGAATTTGGTTATTAAATGTAAAAGAAAATCTTCCAATTATACATTATTGTTGCATCTGTAGCATGAAAATGGTGGACGTTCTTACTTTAAATGTATTCAATAGATAGGTTAGAAAAAGGTTAGTTTTGTAGTATTTAATCTGCTGATAACTGAGTTTGATTCCAATTTCTGTTCAATTGATTGGAGGACAAAAACATTTTCTCACACATAGAAATACAGTACCTGTGTTCTGATGCTTCTTCTATTAAAGCATTCTTGTTTGTAATGGTTGAGAAAAATCTAACACCTAAAATTGTATATTTTTAAAGCTACTAGCGCAGTTTGCTTTGAAATCTATTACATTGGCTTTATATAGAGCTTGGTACCTAAAAAACAACAAATCTAGATCGGTTTTCTATTTATTTTGCAGTTTTTGTTGTAGATAATTTTTAAAGCACAATAAAATTTGCCCTCCTAAAATCAATGTTCTACATGCACAAGCCTCTGATGACGTCACATAAAGGCATAAAGCATTTTATGGCTTTTTCCTTGCATGTTTTCAAGTAAATTCTCGATGCAGATGTGTTCACCTGCTGAAGCAAAACATTCAAGATGTGTAGGAAAAAGCAGCTTAGATTTCAATAATATTTGTCTGTAGCAAACCCCTGAAACTGGTTTCTGAAGAAAATTCAAAGCTTTGCACCTCAAGTTAACGGAGAAATGGTGCTTTTGGAGTGAAAAGCTGAGCTCTTTAAAATGCTGTTTAAAATAAAGATCTAAAAAATGTTTGTGGTGCAAACATGTAGATTGGATATATAGACATTATTTAAAGTGATGTAGACTCACTTTGCACATGCTCTCGCTGGTTTCTGTAGTTCGAAACCCCAAACAGTGAAAACATGTTTCATGGGTTTATCCACTTTTATCTCGCTTTGTCCTGACTCTACTTCCAATAAATCTCAAATGTAATGGTGCGCTCTCTTTTTACCTGGAAGTTGGATTTTTCCTCCTTAAGTTGAAACTCCAACCGGCAAAACTGGAGGTCGCAGAGCAACCCCAGATTTTGTATCTGGTATGGCTGTTACTGTCGTGGTGGTTGTTGGGATATTTATGTATTGCTAACTCTGATGGTTCTTGGCTCATTAAATCCCACATAGTGCTACAAAAGGTCTATTTGTGAAGCTGGTTTAGTCGTTGAAATCCATGCTTCCTCGCAACGACGTCTTTTTGTTGTTAGTGTGCATTTGTCTAAGGAAAAGAAAGACATCACTGGACAGTACGTTCAATTTGGCTGTTAAACCTTTGTTCCTCAGGGAGATTAAGTGATTTAACAGACTGGATTTCTACGCTGCTTGGGCGCATGGGGGAACAAAACAGTTAAGATCCACAGATCAAGTCCATTGAGTCAAGTAAAACAAACATGTGGCTTGCGAGATCGACAAAAGGAGGAGGGTCCGGGGTGCACGGCTGACCTTTTCTGAAGCAGTTTGGGACCCACGCGAGTATTCTGCTCCTCCAGAGGCTGTTGGGGTAATTATCTGCCACAGTGCACATGTTGCACAGTGTTTGTCAGAGTGGGTCTTGGTCAGAACTGCTCATGTTTACAGCGTGAGCGTGGAATTGTTTGCAAGCATCCTAACAATGTGTCGCCGCGTCGGCCACAAACGGAACAAAACACATTTAATCATTTAACCCTATATTGCTCAACATGCAAATGCGATCTCCATCCCTGCACATACACCCTGATGTTTTTTTGTTTTTTCTAATTTATTTCCCGAAGTTCAGAGATTGGCTCGGGGGCTCGGGGACAGGCCAAGGAGCCATCTTGGACATGGGGTAAAGGGGCCCAACGGCACAAAACCCCATTCCCTGCTCCTCCATGTGGAAAATGGCAGGAGTGTGAGGAGGAGGGGAAGGAGGAGAAAGAAAGGGGGGAAAAAAGTGGAGGAAAGAGGAGGAGGGAGCAACAATTAGTGGGATCTTCTAATCACCAGGGCAACACTCATTTAATTGACATGTGAAATCTGAATTCATCTAACAAGTCGATAGGCCGCACGACAATGGAGCAGTTTAAGTCCAAGGTCTGCTGGTGGAAGCACGGGAGGGGAAGCGGCAGCTGAGGGATGAGGCCACGGTCTTTGTTAGCAGTAGCAGCGCTGCTGGGTGGGAAGGTTGTCCACGAGGAGATTATAATGCATTATGCCTTTGACCCTTATCCATGGCTGCTCTCAGCCGGCGACACAGAGCAGGTATGCTCCATAGCAACAGATTCTTTTATGTGTGTGTGTGTGTGTGTGTGTGTGTTCTTGTTATTATTTTCTGCACAAGCCAGATAAAGTAAACAACAATTATTTTTTTACTACAATAATAGAGGGCCTAATACTTCCAGAGGTTTGGAAGGGAAAAAAAAAACCAACAAAAAGAAAGAAACGGGCAGGGAAAATCTGTTTTCTGCTCATTCCCACTCTTCCAGAAATCAATAAGCTATTTAAGGTCATCAGAAAGAAGCATCACTGTCAACGTGCTGCAGCGGGAAGTGAAAACACGCCGATGCTCGCTGCCGCCTCGCAGGGGGACCTGGAATTAATCCATGTCTCTTACCCTTATGATTATTTTAACAGGTCTTTAAGCTGTGAGATTTGGGGCGTTTTTTTTTCTGCAGAAAAAAAAAAAAAAAAAGAATTCAACCTGTGACAAATATTTTTCTCACACCAAATTACACGGACGAAAACATGTTTTTTTCTGGCTCGTGCAATAGGGCAGGTGTTGCAGGTGTCAACTGCTTTCGTTACCGGTCCAAACTTTTTCACATGAAAGTAGATTAAACCACTTTACGGCTATAGAGGGGAGCGGTTTAGGAGCGTCAAATAAAACGTTGACAGCAGTATTAGTATGCTATACTGCACTAGCCACAGATTGTTACACATTTAATCTCAGCGTGTACTATGCTGTAATTGGGTTAATTGTTTCAATAGGTGGCTGCATGAAGTTGGTAGCATTGCTGCCTTGCAGCAAGAAGGTCCTGGGTTCGAATCCTGAGATGATTCGGCATAGAGTTTGCATGTTCCACCCGAGCATGTGCAGGTTGTTCCTCCAACAGTCCTGTGAGCGAGTCTCTGTGACGGTCTGGTGACCTTTCTAGGTCGTATCGCGCCTCTTACCCAATGACCGCTAGAGATGGACACCAGCTTCACCGCAACCCTTTATGGACAAGCGGGTATAGAAGATGGATGGATGCACGGTCAGATGGCTGTTTCAATAGAATTTAGGTCTGGGGACTGAGATGGCTATGGAAGCAGTTGGATATTTCTTGTGGTAACTCCAGTGTTGTAGTCAAGTCACTATGCCTCGAGTCCGAGTCCAGGTTAGAGTCTCCAGTGTTCAAGTCTGAGTCAAGTCCAAGTCATTAAAAAAAAAATCTGAGTCGAGTCCGAGTCAAGTCCAAGTCGAGTCACTATTAATCCAAGTCAAGTCCTTCTTGATCAAGTCGAGTCCAAGTTCCGCACTAAAGTAAGCATAGCCTACATGTTTTTAAACAAAAAACAACATCCACACTCCATCACATAGCACTAATAATTTAGATATTAAAATCATACACCAAATAATATTCTAATGACATATTAAAATTATAGCCTAATGATATAAAAAAAAGTCAAGTCTTTTTCTCAATTTCCGAGTCAGAATGATCTGAATGTAGGAGTCCGAGTCCAAGTTCGAGTCATCAGTGCTCAAGTCCAAGTCAAGTCACGAGTCTCTAAATTTAGCTAATGACTCGGACTCGAGTTCGAGTCTCGGACTCGAGTACTACAACACTGGGTAACTCTGGTGTTGATTTGAAAATATGTTTTAAAATAATATCCTGCTAAAACACCCATTTGAGAATCCATATTTAGTTATCTGGCAGAGGACATCAGGTTTTCATTTAAAATTCCCTTATTTTTTAACACTGCAACAAGGGTTTACTGACCTTTGGACAAGAAGCGGGCCTACAGTATATCCTCTACTTTACACTGGTCATGAAATACTTTGAAAATTTTTTTTTAGAATAGAACTAACTTGGGTGTTAGTTGCCGAAAAGCTCAGTCTTTTCTCTCGTTTCACCAAAGGACATTTGTCCGCTTAAATTCCCTCCAGAGTTTATCAAACTCCTCCACATTTTTACCTTTGTGATGGTTGGACAAAATATGCTTTTTTGGTCAGTGTAAGGATAATTTTTAATGGCCATCAGGGAGACTTTGTGACCAAGACGCCACTCTATCCATCTGTTGCCAAAAATTATGGTTTGGAAAAATAAATCAACATTTACTGTCCTCTGCCACTAGTTTATTTCAGTAAAAAATATCTATTTGTAAAAGAGATTTTTATCCACTGACTGAATCTACTCAAATAAAAAGTTTGATTTCTCTAATATTTTCAGTGTGAAATTATGTTAAAAACAGAATATGGATTTAGTTTAAAGCTTTCTACACATCTTTTCCAGGTGGGACTAGATAAGCAGAAAGCATTCAGGCTCCAAAATCATCAGTAAATGTACCAGGAAAATGTGTTAGACCATTGCTTTTAGGGATAACCTTTTGCTTTTTATTCTGTTTCACACAAAAAAACATGTTTAACTAGAAGACAAAATCGTATTTGGAGTTGAAATACAAAGAAAAAATTTTAAAACTGAAAAAGTGAGCAAGTGTTATACTTTTTAAACATCACTGTATTCATGCAGAATGAAATTGTAGTGTTACCGCACAGAAATAGGGTTAAGTTTAAAAAAAGAGCTCCAAGAAGAGGGGATCAAACACATTTCATTTCTTGTGGGAGACATAGGGATTACTAATAACAGATCCAACAGTCTTAAGTCTTAGGCTGCATGGCAGCAAAGCCTTAAGACAATCAGGGCCAAGCTGTTGGGTTGCACATGTGTCTTAAGAGCAACTTTAGTATCTGACCATGTCTCTGCAACAATTAACTGTTTCCTCAGTTTCTGACTGCTTTGCACTAATATATAATTTGTGCTGAATTTGATGGGTGCCAGCCATTTTGGCTCTTTTTTCCCCAATTCTGTACCACTGTAATTTTAATTGTTTCATACCTAACAATTTTTGGCATGTAAAGTTGTATCCATGTTTCTCTGCAGAAATTTAGCAAAATTACTCTATTTATAAATAATGTCCACAAGCAGGAGGTCCCTTGTGGTTAGTTTTGAATTTCTTTTTGCTTAGGTGTCGTAACAACTCACATTTTGTAAGAATCTAATTATCACAGATGGTACAGAACCATAACCTTGCCTGCAAGACAAATTATCGCAGTATTTGTGCTTTCACAAACACACGAGAATTCATCTTGTACCCTTCCGGCTTCAACCGTTTGTGTCAGAACCAAAAATGGTTCGGGCCAATCACGTCGCAGTATTATGGTTTAAGGCGGGACATACCGGTGTGACAAAAGGAAGAGCTGCTGAGCCCACAGCTGAACCAAAACAAACATGGCAGGACAGCAGGAAGGACATGTAGCTGCTGCTATCACATCTGTTTTGTAGGAATCCATGATTCCTTCTTTGATAGCAGAACCGCAAGAAGTGCCTTGACTAGCTTACCTTCTTGTGGTTTCTCATCGTGCCTGCTGCTTATGTTTTACCTTGATACCGTGATTGGATGAAACCAAACTTCGGTAGGTGGACACTAGGTAACGCTTCGCCCAATCGGCACGGAAAGTTCTGCTGAATGTCCCTCCTTTCCCTAAACAGATTCAAAGAGAACAGTCCCAGATTGATAATGTGCAGAAAGTAGAGCGCCACACATTATCAATCTGCCTGGCCAGGTTAACTAAACCTGAAAACTGTGCACAAAACAATGTCTTGAGAAAATTATACACAATTAATTAAATCCAGCATAAAATTTGGGCATTTCAATGGTTCTTTATTCATATAAAACTCATCAATCTATGGGAAATTTAGATCGACCACTTATATTCATATTTGTGATGGCTTGGCTTAAGAAGGGATCAATGTATGCTACACTGTCAGATGTGAGTAAGGTGATGATGATCGACCTAATATTCATATTTTTCAATTGTGGGAGGAAGCTGGCTCTTCTTTCTGCAATTCATCAGAGCAAACAATATGCCCACCTTGCAATCAACATTTCATCCAGTGAAAAGCGACATTATGTGTCAATTTTTTGTAGTTTGGGCAGTTTACGTAGATAAGACACCCCAAAATTGCAGTCAAATGACCAGAAAACCATCGTATTACCTGTTAAATTCCAAATCCAATAGATATAAATAGAGCTTTTCTAGTTTTGGAAGTTGTTGTTGCATATATAGGATGATTCCTAAGGGTTTACTCTTTGAGAACCTTCTGAACAGACAGACTGTGGCCCCCTTCTTCAATAACACGGGTGCTGCTTTTTTCTATCATGGTGAAGAAATTATGCTTGGTGCAATATTCTGTATTTATGAGTCTGTCTATGTTGCAACCCTCAGCTATGGTTATAAGATATGGATCTGAACTGATGGAACAAGATCTCTGATACAAGCTGCTGAAATGAACATCGTCAGTAGCTAGATGGCTGCGGGGGCTTTTGGGGCAGATGTCTGTTTTCACCTCACTTTGGAGGTTGAAAACTGGCGGAGATCCCAAGGCAGACCCAAAACTCACTGGAGGAACTAGACAGGCCATTTGGCCTTGGAACGGCTAAAAGAAATCCCTGGGAATGAGCTACAGTGCTGCTGGGAAAATATGCCTGAGCTTAACTCTTAGATCTGTTGTCTTCCTGTCTCGATGTTGGACCTGCAGAAGGCAGTAGATCAATTCAAAGCAAACCACGATAATGACGATAATAACTTGGATTTTTTTTAATCATAAAACAAATGAAAGCACTTTTATATTTCTACTATAAATTGCTCGTCACTTTTTGATCTGCTGGATTAACTTTATTTTTGCACACAAATTATTTTTGGTCAAAAATACATTTTCAAATTCCCCCTTTTAGCTCAGATATCCTTCTGAACTGCATATACTTTTTGCATTAAAGAATCTGCCTGTATTTATTGTCCTGTTGCAGGTGTGTCTCATATTTTAAGGAACTTATGTAAGTTTTATTTTGTGCTTAACCCAACAGATACCATTTTTTGCCAATCGCTGCTGGACTCCTTTGGCACCTGTGTATCAAATTGACTATCTCAGGTGAGTCACGACTATAATGAGAACTATACATTGTAACATTACCAAGCTCAGCCTGTATATTGTCCTTAATCCTGGATATTTTCCACAAACACTGACCTTCATATTTGTTTTGCATTGTGAAAAATCCATTCACAATACAAAACTTATGCTACCGTTTAGTTTTTTTTTTTTTCCCCGCTTTTGATTCTGGGCTAACAGACAGTTCTATTGTCCATGGTGACTTTGTTGAAGTGGCAGAGAGTAAGAAAAGGGACTCGGGATACTTTTAAGTCTTTCAGCCGGAGTGTAATCCTCTTCCTTTATCTCACAGGCTGATCTGGTTGTATTTGAATTACTGCCTGCTTGTCTCTAGCTCTTAGTCACGTTTCCTTTCACACTCTTCTTCTTTAATTCTCTCTTGTTTGTCTTTTGTTGTGTCACTCCATTGCTCAGTGATTAGTGCTCCTTCTGTCTTCACCTCATTTCTGCTTTGTGTTAAGGCAGCTGTTAGCCCTGGGACAAAAAAAAAATATCCCAATTTTCCCTTTCCAAACAAAAAAGAAAACAAAATACATAGATGCAACCTTGCACCAATCTTGAGACAGACAACTTGGATTGTGTCCAAGAATCACAGCTGGAATTGTGTGTATATACAGTGAACATGTGTGTTGGGGGTTGGGAAGTGGGCTGCATCTGGGACGTTTGATTGGTCCACTGGAATTGGAGCCAGACGAGATGCTGATTGGATAGTTGGATGTGGACTAGCGTGCAGGTTTCCCTGTGCCATGTAGCTTTGCCTCCCAGAGTGCCGGCCAATAGCTCCACATATTGGATGCATTACAGATTAGATCCAGTGCAACAGTATCCACATGAATCTGTGTGTGTGCATGCGCGGGTGTGGGTTTGTGTGAAAGTGTGTGTCTACACATCTCATCTCCGCAAGAGCACTTTTATCCTCAATGAACAAATCTGCTCCGTCTCCATGATCATAAAATGCATTTGCTTCTAGGCTAATCATTAATTATTAACCTCAGATTTGACTCGCCATCCCCGATCGATGCCGCAGCTACACAGTGTTATAAGGGTGACACTTGTCCTAAAAACGTTGTCAAGTGATCGATATGCAAAAAATGTATTACCAATTTCTGATGATAAGGAGCTATTGTTTAGCATTCATTGCAAATCTGAGCTCAAACACTCCTAGTTTTCAACACTACTGCACTCGTGAGATGAGAAGCACTGATGGATGAATTTATACACATCTTGAAATCTATGTAAAACGGATTCTTCTCTGTCTAGATGTCTCACTTGGAGAAAATATGACTAAAGCTGGAAAATGTTTTACTACTTTATCTTGGTTGGAACAAAAATATTCCTGTAATTGAATTAAATGTCAAAGTGCAAGAATTTCAAGCTATTGTCAAATAGAATTTTACTGCGGTCAAAAGTGGCAACACATGGACTCAAAGGGATTGTATTGTGCTTCACAGTCTGAAAGATATTTATTGTCCACATAGTTATTGAAAACAAATAAGTTCAAGAATGTGTTTTTAAAGAAATATAGTTTACCAGAGTCTCAGAGTTTCTAAGTATGAATAACTTGTTGTTTGCAAAATCTGTCCAAGTTTAGAAATTAGATTAGAACATGATAAAATCAGCAGGTTTTGATGAACAACCAGTCCTATCATGTCTTTGAAAGATGCGTGCCACTTTTGACACTCTTCTGTGCTAATAGAGCATGTGCATTTGGATCAGGGCTGTGGTATTCACATGTGGTCTGCCGAGTGAAGACGATGTACATGACTTTTGCTGCGTCGTCACCATCTCATTTGATTTATTTTTTCATACTTATGGATCAATAGACACCCTGGAAATTACATTTCAGTGCAGTTGGCGTGCCCACAAGTTTCAAGCATTCAGCATGTTGAGGTGAGTGAATGATCTGCATAGTTTATTTTGAGATTGATTAATACTATTATTCAGTTATAGCTGTGATATCTAGGTTGCAGTTAGGGCAGGGCAATATATCCAGATTTTATGTCAAGATGGTCTATGTTGTGTTAGACTTATATTATACTTTTTTGTATTCCAGCAGGTTATTTTTCATCCATTTCTGATATTTAGCTATGGCTGGTTGTTCAAAATTGTGCCTGTGAGACATTTTTAATAAAGCTTTGATTCAGAGATGCCATTTTATAAATGCTTTATGATAAGACAATCATATCAAGATAAACATCGTATATCGTCATTCAGCCTAAAAATAGCAATATATTAATATAGGTCCATATCGCCCAGCCCTAGTTGCAGTTGTGTCGATCTGTTGCAGTGGTGCATATGTGTCTGGTGTCTGACAGCTGTCACGCTCATCCAGCATGACTTTTAAAATTGTCTAAAACGTTTGTGATGGCTTGGCTTATGAAGGGATCAATGTATGCTACACTGTCAGATGTGAGTAAGGTGATGATGGAGCGCTATTTTTCTCTGGCACTCTGCACTCTATTAATCTGAAAGCTGGATATGCAGTAGTGTTGGGACCAAGGTGGCAGTAGTAATTGAAATCAACCTGCCTAGTGAGAGCTGCCAAGTGAGGCAGAGATTTTACAATACAGGCTGATTATGTAAAGGTTAGCCTAGCTTTGTGGCTCAAGCCAGGGATTTGGGTTGGGACAAAAACACAAAGGGGCACGCTAAAGGGGGGGGGGGGGGGTAACTTGATGTTCCTCAGTTCTTTCCATTAACATACATTGGACTAGTCATGCTGAAGAACTCAGAGACAAAACAGATCGCTTGGCTTCAACTGTCACTTTTAGCGTGGTTATCAGCTAGACCACCCTGTTATGGGTTGCCATAAATAATAAATATTAGATATCTATTTTGTACACACATTGCTCCCTTATGTTATCTTTCACCTTTAGAATAGGCGTTGTTTAAACACTGTATGCGTAGTACTAAGATCTGACTTGGCTGTGTTCTTCTCCAGTTGTCCTGTGCTTTATTGGAGCTGGCTTTATTTGTGAAGGCTCACATGTGTGCTGGACATGGCTGACTAAATTAGCGATTTATGAATGAGCAGAGGCAGTTTAAGGAGAGAACTTGTGTTTGCAACTCTATGATGAAACTGTTTAGTGAAAGAGGCTATCTTTTGAGTTTTTGACTGGCTTCCCTAATGTCCAGACATGACTCGTTATTTAAACGTGTGCTGCACGATTAAGAAAACATTTGACAACAACTATCTGTATCTCTGTGATATGAAAGACATCATGGCTGGTTCTTGTAGCGAAGAGGCCACAACCCAGTGACATCAAGGACTACAGACCCATGATACTGAGTTACCACATCATAAGGATGATGGAGAGACTGGTCCTGGATCAGTGCAGACCCATGGTCAAACCATCTGGACCTCCCTAGTTTGCCTATCAGCCCAGATTGGGGGTTTAGGGCGCCATCATCTGCCTGCACATCCAGATCTAGGTCATATTCCTTAACTTCTCCAGTGCATTTAACACAACCCAGCTCTTCTGGGTGACAAGTTGACTGTGATGCAGTAAGCTATGCCTCTGGTGTCCTGGATTGTGGACTTCCTGACTGGCAGACAGTATGTGTGCCTGCATCCCTGTATCTCAGACAGAGCGGTCAGCAACCCCGGGTCACCTCAGGGAACTGTCCTCTCTCCCTTCCTCTTCACCCTTTACGCCTTTGAACTTCAACTATTGCACAGAGACCTGCCACCTTCAGAAGTTTCCTGATCTTTCTGGCATATGTCAATGTATCAACAAGGGTGATGAGGATTAGCACAGGGCTGCTGTTGACAACCTTGTCACATATTTTGAGTGGAACCAATCTGCAGCTGAAGATGGTAAAAATAAAGAACTGGTTGTGGATCTGAGGAGGAACAAAGCTCTGGGGATCCCTGTTCCCATCCAGGGGGACAGTGTGGACATTGTAAAGGACTACCTACTACTAAAAGAATATCTACTACTAAAGGAATACCTCGGAGGACCACAAACTGGACTGGACAAAAAACACAGACTCCCTCTACAGGAAGGGCCAGAGTCATCTCTGTTTTCTAAAGCGCCTAGGGTCCTTCAACATCTGCTGAACGATTCTCAGCATCTTTAACCAGTCTGTGGTGACAACTGCAATCTTCTATGCTGTTTTATGCTGGTGCAGCAGGCTGACGGTAGCAGATGCCAACAGACTCGACAGACTGATCCGCAAGGCCAGGGAGTGAAGCTGGACCGTCTGATGGCAGTGTCAGAGAGGAGAACGCTGTCGAAGCTCCATGCCATCTTGGACCACGTCTCCCACCCACTCCATGACCCGCTGGTTAAACACAGGAGCACATTTAGTGGAAGAGGATGCTACCAAAATGTACTACAGAGCGCAACGAGAAGCCATTTCCTGGCCATCGGTCTCCACAACTTCTCTCCTAAGGTTAGACGCCTCCCATGGTGGGATCCGTGTATTTCTTTTTTTATTTTATTTATCTGTGCAATAACTATGTGAAAATCACCACCAACTTTTGATAAACCATTCAATCAATCAATTCAATTGAACATTGTTTACTTATTTTACATTCTATTTTAATTCTTTATTACTTACCATGTATATACATTTCTTTCTTTTATATTCTTCTTTTTTGCTAGGTTTAGTTAGTTTCATTATTCTTTTGTATATATTTCTTTCCTTTCTTCATGATCTTTGAATGGGGGCAGCTGTAACACCACAATTTCCTCCTTTGGATCAATAAAGTGTTGTTAATCTGTTTCGGATCTGTAAGTCAGAGTGTGTTTGTTCAGTCAGAATTCACTTGGGTTCCTCTAATAAAACTGCATTAATTAGCATCCCCAGTTCCCAGATTATTAAATGTGTAAAAAAGGATGGATGATGTAACACTGGGATAGTCATGCCTTTCATGGCTGGAGAATTATACATTTATTAGGAATTAATAGATAAAATGGTTGTGGTCAGTACAAAATGCAGATTCTTGAGGTTTTTAGGTCTTACTTTTAACACAATTCAGTCCTGATGTCATGATACGGAGAGATTAATTTTTCCCCCCTTTGGATTAGGTTGTCACTGTGGTTGATTGTTATGTCACTTTGTTGTTATGTTGACTTGAGTCACTTGTCTTCCAGTCTGTAATCACTCTCCTTAGTGGCTGTACTCCTTTATTCCCCATGATCATTGTCAGATCCTCCTGCTATGCGCCCTGCCGGGTTTCTTGGTTTGCCTCCTCCTTGTGCTATCCCGTGTGGACTCATCCACCCCCAGAGTCAGTTTCAGAAGTTTGTTTATTCCCCTAAACTAGTTAATTTTGCATCCTGCCAGCCCTCTTCCTCATTCCGGCAACTGGGACTTTTACCTCAAAGTTGACACTAGATGGATGCGGCGAGGTAAAGACTGATACATTTCTGAACCGAACAAATGAACAACATTTGATGTGGTGTAATTCAGTACAGTACAGTCTAATATTGTTTATATTTATTTAACATGTAGATTTATTTTAGTTAATTAATGGAACTTCTTACACCAGTAAAGTTACATTTGATTGTTCGCATTAGAATTTGTTTTTGCCATTTTCCCCTTGCTTCCTGCAAACTCCAGTGGATTTACATTTCAAATAAGGCATAAAGGATTTGATGGTGTATTTAAACCATATTAGTAATAGTGATGTTGTAAGAAACAATCATATATCTGCTTTCACAGACATGTGTGGGGCATTGCTTTTAGGGTTGTGGATCGTTAAACAAAATCTGTACCTACCTGACAAAAGTGTTGGGAAATGAGTGTGCCTTCATCTTCAGTCTGCATGTTTGATTAAGATGGAATAAAGAAAAGAAATTACAGTTAATCGGAGCCGGATGCAAAGAAAATGCAGGAAAAGCTCTTAACAGCTGATCATCGTCTGTTCCTGTGACCTTTTTAACCTGATGTTCAATTAGAGTTAAAAATAAAGTGAAACAGAAAAGCTGAGAAGGAAATCTAAGACCAGCCCACAGAGAAAAGCAGAAAGGACACATTAAGACTCCTGACAAACAGGAACTCCTCGTCCCCTGTGACAGTTTTGCCTTTTAGAGGCCTAACTCTGTTATTACACTTGTCACAGCAACGCTACAGTTGATGCAAGTGTCAGGCTAAACCACCCAAGGCTTACAGTACAAGAGACAGACGTGCATTAAAGAATAAATAAAACGTGGCCATACTTGGACGCACCGCCCATATGGACATGCAGAAACAGAAGAACAGACACACATAAATATTCACACTAAAAAAAAAAAAAAAAAAACAGTTGCACTATCCACATGGCTCCACATGCGACACAGTGGCTGCGCGCTGAACGCGTGGCAGCACCGTCAACCCCAGACGGCTCTCTGCTGCCCACCTGTCATAAAAACCTGAGCGCGAATATTCACCTGGCTGGTATCTCAATCTCCTTCCGCGCTTAGTTTAGCTTACACCAGCCATCTGGCTCAGCGGCTCCGCTCATCCCCCTCCACCTCCTCCTCCATCCCATCTCCCCTCTGCCAAAATCTTTACTAACTCTCACTCTCTCTTTAGTCTTTTTTTTAAGCATGTCAGCAGTTACCAGGCACAGTGGTCTTACTGAGGCTGCTAACGTGGCTAAGTGTCCCTCAGCCTCTTTGCTGGTGCCGTGGTTCTGAGTGTGTGCTTGTGTGCGTGTGCGTGTGTGTGTGTGTGTGTGTGCGCTTCACAGATGGCAATGGGAGGGGAGGGAGGATTGGAGGGGGTGATGGAGAGAGCTGTCTGAGGCTCCGGCAGCTCTCAGGCAAGGCGATCTGTCTGCGGGCATCTGCACTGGCAGCCCCTCCGAGCCCTCCCCTTCACCCATCCAGCACCGCTACCTCTCCAGCCAGTGCTGCAGCTTGGCAACAGCCCCCGACGTTGAAGCTTGATTGCTGCGAGATAACTCCTCTTGACCTCAGTTGTACTTTACCACGAGCTTTTCCGTTATGCCCTCACACGTCACGATTTATTTATTTTCCCGATAAACGATACGGGTTAAACGCACTTATAGTGTAGATGTGCTGTTTGCTGGTATACAGGTGAGAGTAAAAGAAAAAAACAACAAAATTACAGTGGTGGCAATATCATGGTGTGGTGATGCCTCCTGACAATAACCGTAAAACTGTTTTGAATCCTTTTGGGAAGTGTTTCTTTTAGATTTCTGCTTATTGTCAAAAACAAAATACCTGTAATGGTTTAGAGATAACATTTTTACAACTGTCACAATCAGTTTGTTTTATTACTTTAGCGGCAATAGGAACAAATGTTGCTTTTCTGTGGAACAGTCTCATTAGAATCAGGCTTTTTTAAACATTGAATAAGAGTGACTTTTTACCCTGTGTGATTACATATGTGATGTTTTTTGTTTTACTTTAAATTTGCAAGCAACAACTTCCCCTGCAGAAGTCTGCCTGCAAATGGATTGACCTTCTGGTGGATCAAAACAAAGCAATCAGCACAAGATCTAGTCGGACCACTTTTGGCCAATCAAATTAGGCTGATTTGATCATGTGACACATTAGCGTGTCGGGCAGAGGTGAGTCTTTGAACAGTTAGCTGGTTAGTGGCTTAATGAAGATGAGTGAGGAAGTTTTTCTGTTAAACAGAGATTGTTACAAAAGCCTCTGCAGACAGGGGCGATGCACTAGCTGTCATCAGGCCAATCAAACATTTCACCCAGTTTGATTAGATGTTAAATGAAATAACAAAACACAAAAGGCTGTCAGTAAGTACCTTGCGTTTTGATTGCCTAAAAGCTCCTCGACTTGATCTAGTGTCGCCTGCATTGGCTTGAGACCCCAGTATGTCAATATATGTTTTTTTGCAGACAATATTTCGCAGGAGAATTTTTGCATGTGAAATTTTTGCTGTTGAAAGTAAAAAAAAAAAAGTCATACATAATTGCACACGATAAAAATTCAGTGCTATAAATTCAATGTCTATATTTCTTCAATACTTTTCTGATTAATTAAAATCAATTACAAAATGTAATGTATTTTAATTTTTTGTGCAAAAGCTGTGACACCATATTATTTTTACTCAGAGTTATCAAACTGAGCAGTGGGTAGAGAACAGTGTTGTGAGTCTCAAAGGTTCTCAGGGAGGTGTGCTTATAAACTGAGCCGGCACACGTAGGTTTATTAATACCTTATAAAAGAAAAAAGATACAGATTTATTCTTTTAAAGTCAACAATCAGCTCATTTGCCAGAATCTGACCTTTTGATTGAGAGCGATGTAAGAAAATACTTGAAATCTTGTAGATTATTTATTGTTTATGCTTCTTTGTCACACTAAAGCATTTAGATCTTTGAACAAAACTTAGTGCAAGCTTCATTGAGCTGCACACACTTCCAAGCACAGGTGGGCTCTGCACTCCCCTTGCACGTGGCTCAGCGCAATATCATTGTTATGAGGCACATACAAGACACACCAATGGGCTTCAGAGCACACCATAGCCTACATTGCTCTGTGTGAAAGGTCCCCAAGAGGGTTGTGACTCTAGCAAACCATAGTGAGAGTTTCACCGTTTGATTTATCCACAAATGGAGACAACACTTAACCGACCCGGGAGTGGACAGCCATTCAAAATTACTCCAAAATCACATCTTTGACTCATGCAGGAGGTCCCATATGAGCCCAGAACATAGACAGCACGACAGATCTCACTTACCTCAGTTAAGATGATTGTTCATGTTTTAACAATGATAGAGAAACTGGACAAAAAATGTCGTTCATTGGAGAGTTTATGATGATCCACAAGACCTAGGAAAATACTCAGTGGATGGACAAATTTTCTGGAAGTTTTTGGAAGGCATGTTTCCAGATACATAAAAAAAACATCTGACAGTCAAACATGGTGGTAGTGTGGTTTTCTGGGGTCACTTTGCTGCTTCGGGGCCTGGATAATTTGCTGTTATTAATAAAGCCATGAATTCTGCCATCGACCAGAAAATCCTGAAGGAAAATGTCCGGCTACCAGTTCATGGCCTTGAGCTCAGGATCATTTTGTTTATTTAGGAGGACGACAGTTTGAAGCTCACCGACTAGTTCACATCTCACAAAACACACACCCAAAAACAAACAACCCAAACATAAAAATCTTCAAAACATTAAGATTTTGGAATGGCCTAGTCAAAGTCTTGGACTGATATCTGGTTGAGATGTTTAAACAGGCTATTGACTCTTCAAAAAACAACAATAGTTAAAGCAATTCTGCAAAGAGGAGTGGGCTGAAGTTTCTCCACATAGATGTTAGGGACTGAATGCTAGTTACTGTAACAACCAGCCATTAGATTTAGGGCCCTTCTTTTTAATAAGGAAATAATTTTAAAGCTGTGCTTTGTATTTATCAAAGTTATCTTTGTCTGGCATTAAAATGTTGTGTTCCGTAACATTAAAGTGCCACAAAGATGCCACTTTAGTACAGTGGATACTTTTCACTGCACTGAATAAATGGAGCAGATGGGTAAAGCCTTAAAAGCACCTCAGCATGAAGGATGACCACTTTTTCTATCTTATCGCCAAATAAGATCCAAATTGCATCCAGTCACAACCTAATTTATGCTGGTATTCTGTTGGAGTAGTACAATGAGCGTTGGCTCCAACACTGCAGCAGCCCAGCACAGGGTCTGACACATCTGTTCCTGAGAAATTCATGGAGGTTTGGGCAGTGGAGGTGTTGGTATGCGCTGATTAGAGCAAGGCTGTCTTTACCCAAACGCCGGGTCCATAAACTGTTTACGAAGGAGGCTGTTGCCATGGTTTTTTGCTGTGGTCCAATCAGTCGATTTTGATCACTTAGCTTTATTTATTCCTCAAAAACAGAAAAAAAAGCCAATGCCTTCTGCATCAACCAACTGTTGTACCCCTTACACCAATTGTTCTAAATCCTTGTATGCTGAATTGTATTCATCGGCAGGACAGCGAGCTTGGATGATGATTCGTGCCTGATTGGATGAGCTTTGGAGAAAGAGCCTTTACAAGCTGACACCTTTGGCTCATGGGTGGTTTGGAAACAGAAGCTTTGATGAGAGACAGAGATTCCCATCGTAATGGCCTGCTTGCACAATCTCCATTGTGTGTGCTGGACCTCCACTTAAAAAATATGCATGCGTGCCATATTTTTTGATCTCCTTCGAAAACAGTGTTTTTCAAAGAGACTTACCTTAATGACACCCTTAGGCAAGAGGCAATAAAAGTGAGATAAGATTAGATATTCTTTATGACTAAAATGGGCTTTTCACTGATCCTCCGTGTCTGCTCTGTTTTGTTCTCTCCTCCCATCAATACTCCATCCCCCCTTTTGTATTTTTTTTTTTTTTGCCCTTCTTCTTTTCTCGGCTTTAATAACAGGCTAAAACTCTTTCTCAGATCTGACAAAGCCAAAAGCAGCTCAAACATGAAGCAGTTCCCAGAGGCAAAGTCACACTTGAGGAGTGGATTGAAGCGCACCGTGACTGTAAGGTCACAGTTTGTCACCCTGATAGCCTGAAGCCTTCATCTTTGCTGTTTTACTGTCTGGTGAGCTGCTTGTTTTCTCCCCTTGCACCTTTCCTAACAGGAAGCTGCATCCCCAAATTGGATTACAGCTAATTAAATACTGCACACATGTCATGCTAATGGACAGAGGTGTCATATTACACCATCGCCTGACTTTATCTTATTACCTTAGACTTTTGGGCTGTTTGTTGACTTGCTAGCTGTAAGCATTTTGCACAGGATTTGAAGAGGAATTATTTCACATTTATTGACAGTTCTGCTAACGATTTGTAAAGTCTCCCCCTAAAACGATGTGTATTGATATTCATGGGCCAGGAAATGGCTGCAAGAACTTAGGTTACATGCCTAAACTTGACTGTTTCTACAATCAGACCAATATTTAAGAAGTTTTTAAAACAACAAACAAGGCTGGAGGAGGACCAAGGTTTATCTTTGCAGACTTATTGAGCAGGATGATACCTGTTGATAAAGAAAAAAAAAAATCTCAGAAGCTCACGGTACTTTTACAGGTGAGATTGTACTGCTGCAAAAAAACAAACAAAAAAAAAAAACCTGAATTTGTTTTGTCGCTTTTGAATACACTTTTTGCTACATGTATCTAGAGAATTTAAATGGAGAAGTAATTATGTGGAGAATCAAATATTCACCCTTATTTTTACTAAATAGCTCAAAGTTGATGGAGTGTCTGAACATCAACTTTTATGTTTCAGTTAAATTTTAATCTGGATTATAACTGGGTCATTCTAACACGTGGATATAATTTGTCCTAAAAACCTTCCTTAGTAGCTCTGGCTGTTTATCGTTGTTGTTCTGCTGAAGGGTGATCATCCACTCTGTTTCAAATGTAAGCCTCTAACAGCTTTTGGTCTGGGATTACCTTGAAATTAGCTCCATCCATCTTCCCGTTAACTTTGATCAGCTTCTCTGTCATTACTGAACAACAGAATTCCCAAAGCATAATGCTGCCACCTTTGTCTTTCCCAATTGGGTTTGTTTGTTCGGGGCGGTGTGCAGTGCTACCTGATGGTAGTTTCATCTGACCTCAGCACCTTCTTCTGGTAAACGACAAACATCAGAGACTATTTTGGATTTTCCTATAATTGATTAGACACCCATTTTGACCTCATTCATCCAAAGCTTTCTTGTTGTGAAAAAAAAGATATGCACAAAACTGCAAAAACAAAACTAAAAATAAGTCAAATTTTCTTGAAATTAGTGTATTTGTCCTTGATTTGAGCAGGTAAATAAGATGATTTTCAAATGGAATGAGATTTTGGCACTTCAAATAGGAATAACTCATCTCTATCATCTTATTTAGAGGGCAGAGTATCTAATTATCTTATTTTAGGAGTCAAAATACTCAGATCATCTTATTTACCTGCTCAAATCACTAATTTTAACAAGATTTGACTTATTTTTAGTTCCGTTTTTGCAGTGAAGCGTAGATGGCTCAAGATTTTGTGGATCAACTTTGACGTTACATTCTTCTTGTGATCAGTTATGTGAACATGTAGCTGCTTTCATTTCTAATGAAGCCAGTCACATCTAGCTTATGTAGACTAACTTTCCATAAGACTGATTTAAAGTTTTCTTCTGTTTCTGGCCTGGACAACTATTGTCCCTTTTCTGTTTGCGGTTTAGGACTGCTATGCCTCCTTCTTAGAGCTTTGCATATTTGGTCTTTAGTTTTACATTCCATATGCACTACAGCCCAGGTGGATTATTCAATAGTGCTGATGCAGATAAATCTTAAGACACGTTTTGTGGATTTCAAAACGATAAGGGTCATGGTTGGAGGTGGGTATTCAGCTACACTCACCTGCCTGGGTGAACTGCAAGCAAAGCACTCTGTTTTCCACAGGAAATCCTGTCATGGATTCTGTCCTGACTGTTGAGCTTAACTGAGGTCCTGACCTGACAACCCAGACATTTTCTGGTCTTCAGGTGTGAAAAAGGATTTTTTATTTTTTTGTCACTCCACACACTCCATGTGTCCAGTTTGGGAACATGGCATTTTATGTTCTGCAGATTTTCCAACGTTTACTTTAAATTTGCCAGATAACTGAATGAAAGCAGGGAGTATTATCATAAAATAGCCTTCAATATTTTATTTATGCAATCAATCAGCCTGCACCTAAAGCCAAAACTATTGACCATTGAGCTCTTTAGCCAACGTATTGTAGAAACAGCTCTGACTCTAAAAAACAGATTTAAGATTATAGATTTTCCTACAGCTCTAATCAACCTATAAATGGTTTTGCATCAACCTTATTCATGTTGAATGTATTGGCCACACATTTTCTCTTTAAAATTATTGCATATTCAATTTTAATTTCAAAACTGTCCGCACAACAAATTATTCTACATTAAACGGTTTATTTATGTTGACCAACGGTATCCGGGTGTGTTTTTTTTTTTACCCCCATTTTCTCATCAGTTGCACTCTGTCTTTCTTCGTGTGACCACTCTGGGGTGACAGAAGGTGATGTGTGGCTGCCAAGTGTGAAGCTAATCACTGGACAATTATTGGGCACCAAAAGGGAAACCATTAGTGAAGTGTAAACTTGGAGCTCACGTTTACGTACGACACAGCAGAGCCTAGAAGACAAATAGACTTGAGACTTGGAATTTAAATGATGCCTTGCAAATGGAACAGAGATGTTTAGGTCATTTGTTTTAGGAATATTTAGATGTTTGTGTACTATTTACTGCATTTGTAAACTTGATAAGGGAGATATTTACCAAAATTTTGTTTTACATTTCACATTCAAGATTTGTGAAGCCAAATATATTATTATTATTATTAAATAATTATCTGATTTCTCTTTGACCATATTTTTAAACCCATTCAATTAAATTAAATTACATTTAATTAAGCTCAATGCAGTTTATTCCCATTAATGCATTTAGATCATTACAGTTAAAATTAGTTATATGCAGTTCAGTTCAATAAAAGTAAATTAATTTAATGCCAAATTACCACAAATGCCACATTAAGGCACTCTACAAATTCAAATTCATGTCTACTTGTGAAGGCCAAATTTTAGTTCTTATCAACCCAATTCCTTCCAATTCAGTGAACTTACATCACCATCAGATTCAAGTTCATGCAGTCCAATGGGATCCTTATTATAATACAACACAACACAACCAAAGTCAAATGATCATAAAATGCTAATTTCTACAAAGTCATCCAAGGAAGCCCAGATGATTGCATCAAGTAATTTACTTCGCAATCGACCCCCTATTCTGAGCAACAGTAAAAAGAAACAACTGTGTTTGTGCAGAGTGAAACCTCCAGTTTTTTATCATTTTCGATGGGCGGCCACATGGTTGTAAACCAAAATTATTTTAGAATAGCTTCTGCTTTCAATGCCATTCTTCATTACATATAGCCTGCATTTAAAACCTGCAAACTCTTGTGCTCGTCGCTCATATTTCTATCCTCATGCCTTGAGCTAAAGAAGACAGAGAGCACAGATTGTAAAGGCAGGGAAATAATGACCAGTCTGTCCTACCATTTCATCTGTGGCCTCCTGCGTGGTAACACACAGCTGTCGTTGGGATGCTTGTTGTTATTACATTTTTAATGTTCTAAATAATGAACTGGTCTGTCTGAATGGATGGATGGAAGGAAGGAAGGCAGTGACAGGGGGATCCAGTGATAGCTGAGGGAATAGGAGGCTCCATCTAACAACTTGTGATTTCAATAAACCTCCTCCTAAGACACTCAGGCATTCACACACAAACCCTTTGAAAGACTCGTGAGAGTTGTCTTCCTTTGTTTGAGGTCTGTAAATCTTTTTATTTTCCTGCTGCTTAGTACAGTGTTGCGTCGGTATGTGTGCATTTTGTATGGCTCTGCAATCAGGGCTCCTGTACTTCTCTACATTTCAAAGCTGAGGTGAAGAACCATCAAGGGAAGTTCTCTAATTAACAGCGCTGCCGTTCTCAAAGCCACTTAGCTCCGTTACAGCGTGCGCAGCTTCCAGGGTCCTCCGCTCAGCAGCAAATGGATAAAACACAGAGATGAGTAATCTTTGTTATGTGGAAAATGCTGCATACAGATTTAGGCAAGAGTATTTTCTCTTATTTTTTTTTTGGGGGGGGGGGGGACTAGGAGGATTTATGTGGCACTGCAGATTTACCTGAAGGAGGAAAATAACATGGATGGTTAACAAAAGAAAGTACGCTCTAGCTCACAATACATCCCATGTTTTACCAAACAAAGCTTTATTGGAACTGGAATTGTTTGTCAAAGAAAAGCGTCACGAATGACAAACCGTCTTCAGTATTTCCTACCGTGACATTGTGAAAAAGATCAAAAGGTAAAAAAGATAAAAAAAAGTCTTGCATTAAAATGCAAAGAAATAATCAAATCCCACATTCTCCCGGGTAAGACAATTATATACATTTCGCTGATGTCTGTTAGCTCTGCCTTTAAACGGTATGATTGTCATCAAACACTTTGGCTATCTTCATATCCCTATAGTTTGATGGAGTTTTGACTCATTCCTCCTGATAGAAATGGTCTTCCTGACTCAAGTGTGTGTGTGTCGCCTTGCTCACACACCTTTTCAGCACTGACCACAGATTTGCTGTGGGACTGACGCTGCATTCCAGTTGCCCTGGAAAACAAAAGTAGGAGCTGGGAATGGGGTAAACCTGAGTAAAAAGCGTTCCGGTTAACACAATCTGAGAAGTCGGGATTCCAAAATAAAAGCAAAAGCTTTAGGATTCCAATATGGCGACGGCCAGGAAAGCCGTTGTTTTGTTTGTGGCATCTGGAAACTGTACCTAAATATGAACAAGACTATGTGATGTCATCAGTTGTCCACCTGATACCTTGGCTGATTTCCTTTGATTTCCCCATGATGTCACACAAGGAAATAGTGTGTTTGAATCATTGCCTTAAAGCCCACCCACAGATGTGCGTCCAGTTAACTTAAATGTTGCAAATTAACTCATGAGAGGCTTACAAGCATTGGCCTCTTCCTGTGGACTTTCCAAGAGGGTTTAAAGACGCATTAATGCTGTTAGCTGGCCTTGAAAAAAGATTCCCTCTTTTAAAAAAGACTATTTCTCTTGTTTTACTGACAGCAGATAGAAATAATTTGCTGTCAAGACACTGATGCTCTTTACAGGAAGGGTCAAAGCAGACTCTATGTGCTCAGGACAGTGAGATATTTTGGAGCACAGGGGGAGTTCCTGAAGACATCTTTGGACTCAGTGGTGGCATTGGTTATCTTCTATGGTGTTGTTTGTTGGAGCAGCCGCTAAGAGGATCTGTCTGCATGATTCAGTTGAGCTGTCTTTGTAAAGTGCCTTGAGATGACATGGGTTGGGAATTGGTGCAACATAAATGAACAGAATTTAACCGAGAGCTCCTTCAGTGACAGTCCGCTGCATCCTAAACGCACAAAGAAGCTTCATCACAGATCCTTCCTCCCAGCAGCTGTTAGACTTTATAACCATCACCGCTCCCCAACAAACTCATTTTGTACTATTTGTTCATTTCTTGTAGATCATCTGAAGATGTATTTTTATGCAGAGATATACGTTTTGCATTTTTTTAATCACCCTACTCATTTGCACACTTGTTTAATGTATATGTAATGAGTATACTACATTCTCTTGTTCTTTTTTGTCTCTACAATTTTTACCCTTGTGTGTATCTACATGCTTCGATTCGTGTTTCACGTTGCTGCTGGTAGACCTGAATTTCCCCACTATGAAGGGTAATGAAGAATATTCTTTCTTCATCTTCTTCCTCTAATTTTGGTCAGCCTAACTAAAATAAAATGAGAATTTTTTTGTCTGATTTAATAGTAGACAGTGAAAAATAAGTTATGTTTAAGGATTTATCAGTAAATGCATATTTATATGTTGTAATTTGAGCTATTATTAGCTCTTTTATGATTTTCAGTTTATTCAACAAGTTAGTGGAAACATAAAATTTACATAAAACTGTGTATGAATCTTTTACATAGTCACAGTTTTCAAAACGAATGCTCAATGTTTCCAGCATTTCAGTCAGAAGCTTCCAGCCACAGACGATTTAAATGCTTTTTATTCACAGCTAAAATCTGTAACATATACGATTTCCACATCGACTGATAACAAAGCAGGTAAAAAAAAAAAAAAGTAACCAGAAGGTGTTTCCTCATCCTGATTGACAAACAAGATGTATTCATGATTAAAAACGTAGTTCAAAGGCTTTCAACGTGAATGAAGCGACTGTACAATCAGTGATTATGCCTAAATACATATAAGGTTTGACTTTACGAATTTCAATAAGGAAATGTTATTTTTTTAGTAGCTCATACGAAATATAATTGATGACTATGAACATTTACAAAAGGTTGGCGGCAGCTGACAGGAAGGCTGATGTTCTGTTCCACATCGGGGATATGGTGGGGGTGTTGGGGGGGGGGGGGGGGGTGCAGGGCTGGATCCCGCTGGGTCTTTTGTCACTCCTGCTAATTATGTGATCCTGGTGACCTTGTCGTTGCTGCCTGGTTACACGTTAGCAGGAGCTGGTGTCACTGCCCTCCCCGTTAACTCATAACCAGATGTCCCGGTCTATGAGGATCGCTGTTTATGGGATGTAACTGTACATTACAGGTTAAAATGATGTCAGGTCTATTTATGGGGAATTTATTCGCTGGAACAATGTAGCTGCAACGTTCAGCGTGTGCTTGCAATTTATGCTTTGGTTGCTCCTACTGTATATTATAGGGGTTAATTATCTGTTCTGGTTTGTGACTTTATTCAGAGTTCTGTGAATGGATCACATAAATGTACAGAGAATTAAAAGGCTGAAGATCTTCTTTAAGAGAAAAAAAAAAAAACGTAATAAAGCGGACATTTACAGTTTTGAAAATGATTTAGCTGTGAACATATGAGGATATCACTCGACAGATGCTCACAGGGTGATATCGTGCTCCATCTGATTTTTCATTAACTGGGCTCTATAACAGCTGCACTTGTGTATCTCACTCAGAGCTGACAGCCATAGCATGCCAAGTCCTAAAATAATAACACAAAAAGAAAGGAAAAACATCACGTATATTTCAGCAAGGATCATTAGAATTTCTCCCAGCGAACATGTGACACTTTTCAGATAAGTGTTTTTTTTTTGTGTTAACAAAATGGAAATCTTAATTTTGCTAAGCTAATTATAGCCTGCAGTCCGTTGCTAAGAAACCTAATGACAGGAGACAGCGGGGAGTCAAGAATCTAACCTTTGGCTGGATGGAGCCAAGAGGTGACATTTGGATTTCCTTCATATCACCTCTGCTAAATCTCTGCACTAACACTCAGGCTGTATTGCCCTTTACAGTTGAATATTTTTACAACGTGCAGTTTAGAACAGCACAATTTTTTTTTCCCCTGCTAAGACAAAACTAAACAGTTTAAACTTCTTTAAGACGGTTTAAAGCGCTCAATCAATGTCACTCGCTTTTAAACAGAGAGCTGTGGTGAAAATGACAGCTCCTGAACATGTGTGGGGGATGAATGAGTCATTCTGCACTTTGGAAACGTGCATCGGCTTCATGTCTCGTCTCATGTGTTGTTAGTGTGAAAAATGTCATGGTTATTTTCATGATGCAAATCTGAAGGGCACTAATGTCTGCAGTTGCCGTATGTCGTTAGCGTACCGTTAGTTTTAAGCGCCGGCCCACCAGCATATGCAGCAGTACGCGGTTTACAGTATTCTGTGCCCCGACTGTACGATTGATGCACTGATGTTTAGAAAATGATAATCTAGCTTCACCATTTCCTTTAATAACTGGATTTCTGGTAGGTATGCACTGATGAGAAATTTAGTGGCCGGCTCTGCGCCGATTTTATTTCTTGTAGCTGATTCTCTTTCTCTTTAAAATCTATTAAAACAGCTAAATACATTTTCTCCTTTTTGCAGTGATTGAAAAAAAAATGTCTCCTGGTCATGGGGGAGTGAGGTGTGTGTACAAATGGAACCTAACTAAAACCTGTTACAAAAAATCCCTTTAACTAGACATCCTATGGCTCATGAACCTTTAACTTTATTTCTTTTTGCAGGCACGTCTCAAAATAAAGAAGAGCACTATATCACTAGGTGCTGTTTATTGTAAGATCCATTCAAAATATATAACAGTGTTCATCTTAATACTAGAGAGTACAATGCCGTGGTATACTGGTTTATATTAGACTGGCACATCGTTCATTCATTGACTCCAACTATAAAGCAGCTTTAATGGAGCCTTTCTGCACAGAACGATCATCAGTTTCATTGGCAGCAGAGGCAACATTTCAGCGAAAATAAAGGTGTTTTAATGTATTTCTTTTTTTTATTTCAAAATAAGGACAGGATCATAACAGAGTTGATATTTCTAGCATGTCCTATTAGCATTTGACCTAATTGGCACATTTAGCTTTCCTAACAGTAAGCAGTCTCTGTGTGTATTCTCTGTGAAGTAGAGCCATACCTTAACTTTCTAAAAGACTCCCAACATCTCCGACCTGAAACTGAGCTTTATGTTTAAAAGTGACGATGCGGGGGAAAAAAAATAGCTGGCAGTGTTTTCTTTCCAGAAGCTTCATTGGTTCTGAAAATATCTACAGTTAAGCCCAACATCAGTCATGCTGCTGGTAGATTTAGATTTAAAGTAGTCTACTAATTTTACAAAAGAAATTTTCAGACAGTAAGTAATGCTAACATTTTGTAGTAGCCCAGCCTGATTTCCAAATTGATTCTGTGAAGGAAGCTAAAAATTAGGGTGATGGAAAGAGGTCTTCCAACCTCAAAGACTTGAGGTTGGAAATCACCAAAATACACATCGTCAAAACATCCAGGAAGCTGATCAACAATTATAAGAAAGATTTGTTTGCTCTAATCCAAATGAAGATTTTTCCATTGATTATTGTGAAGCATATTCTCTTACTTACTTATTTTATTAACTTTTGACAGATGTCTGTATCATTTCTTATGAGAAACAAACTTCTTGGTTGAATAAGAATGGTTTTATATCTAAATATGGCAGGGGTATGAATAATTTTGATGTGAACTGTAACCGAGATTTCGTCACTCATTAGCAACTTCCACGCCGAACAGTTTTTATAGTCACCATGGCCTGGAAGCTCCTATGTACGGTGCTTTCACCGATCGGGAAAAAAATTATTTAAAGCTTTTAGTGTCTGATTACCATTAAGGATCAGTCAAGTGTTAAATTCATTCAATTCCAGGCACCCAACAATTTTTCTATGCCCCTCTAATTTCTGTATTTCCCTCTGAGCTCTTTTTTTTTTTTTTTTTTTTTTTACGTCTTGGATTGACCCAAAGACAAGGCCGCTTTGCTTTGGACATTTCTTTGTGAGCGTCTGATCTTTCCTTCTGATGGTGGGGTGTCTCACTGTGTGGGAGTGTGTGTGGGAGTGTATATGTGTGTGTGTTAGTGTGTGTGGGGAAGGATTCATGGCTCAGCGCCGAAATAGTTTTGAAGTATCTGTGAAAGGACTCTTCTTAATCCGTTTTATTTGCTCTGCTACCTCCATACCATTTGTCCATGCGCAGCTCCAAACCCCTCTGCTCCACCCAGCCATCTCGGGGATTTAGTGTGGTGGAGCAGAGGTGCAAGGAGCCCACAGACAGTTAAAAAATAGCCATCTGGCTGGGGAGGTGGAACGGGGCGGGGGGGGGGGGGGGGGGGGTGGAGCGTTTGGAGGTTTGGGGCTGAGGAGTCATGCTGGGCAATCAAAATGACGGACAGCAGTGAGAAGTGTTTTGCGGGCTCTCACATACATGCAAAGTAGACAGACTTGTGAGCGTTCACGGCTCCCTCTGGTCTCCAGGTAAACACCGACGGGCCAAGGTATGCGAGGTCTTTCCCCACCTCGGTGTGTGTGATTCTGTTTGCGTATGGTAATAATGTGTTTGTTGGCACGCTGGCGAGAGGAAGGAGCTAGCTTTCTCGTGTTTACCCCAATGTCAGAGGCTCATGTTTTTGTGTGTTTTACAAGAAAGCCTGCCAAATGTATTTCTGTAGTTTTTCTTTTTTTTTTTTTTTTTAAATATGTTTTTATTTTGCCAGCGATAGCTAAAAAGGTGTTTTGAGCAGAAAAGCCGGGGTCAACAGGTGAAACAAACAGCATCCATATTTCATGAAGCATAAAAAAAACAAGAATTCGACACAGACCAGATCTAAAGACACGGTGAAAGGGGTTTGCGATTGTTCCTCTTTGCTCTGAGCAAATATTATAATCCTATTCTCTTATGCTTTCCATCTTGCCCTCTCTCACCAATGTTCACCCCAATGGCGGCCCCTTTCCCTTAGTGAAAAACCCCTTCGAATGTGTGGAGGCTTCATTTTTCACTCTCCCTTTGGGGCTCTGTTGTCAGAGAGCAGTCCTTAGGAAGTCTTTATTTCTGCCAGGCAGGGCCTCTTGCGTTCCTCCACCCTCTCCCTCCGTTCTCATGGCTGCGCACCCCCCGCCCCCCCCCCCTCTCCCCTCCACCTGCTGGGATCCTGATCCCAGCCGGGGCAGGGCTTCAGCGGGGGACAATTACTGCTGCTCCCCGGCTTTGATCATCTGACCACATGGAAGCATAACAGCTGACCACATGTTTCAACAGACAAGAAGAAGGAGTAAATAGAGAAAGGAGGAAGAGTTAGAATGGAGTGTGAAAGAAGAAAAGAAATCCCCTTTTCATCTGAGCTGAGCCCAAACTTCCATTTCACTTTGGAAGCTTTAAGGAGAGTTAGCCAAAATGGTCAGATGGGCGTTTCAGGCTCTCTCCTTTGATGGCGATTATCTATTTGGATCGGGGCAAACCGTACTTATTACGGACTACGTCTGGCTACCGCCTCAAATAAAGTTCTGTTTCAGTTCGCCACTCTCTTCTTTTGTGACCGCCGCCGAGAGAGAAAGAGAGGAGCAATTTGAGGCAGCCCTTGTAAAAAGTGAGTGCTAAGTCTTCTGGTATTGTCAGCCAGATTGTCAGGGGGCCAACTGGGCTCTGCTGTCGTGTTCTGGGCACTGCGCGGCTTTTCCTCAACCCGGGCCTGCTCCATTCAGACTGCTTCCTCACAAAGTCACAAGTTTTTTTTTTTGTTCAAGTTCAGAACAGGGGGGGGGGGTTACCTTGTTTCACTGGCCCCGTTAGATTCACATCCCCATAACACATTACACCTATCAATATCCTCAGGATAGAGTAGAAGAGAAAAAATGTTCTAGGTTGCATTCAGAGGATGAGTTAACCTTTTAGTAAAGAACCAGTTTTTTGCTTATCAAACCAATAATGTGGGTTCCCGATGTTAAAATGAAGACGAGGCTGAGAGGGAGCGAGTGTGGAGGGTGTTTGCTTTTCCCCTGGTTTGTCAGGGATGGCCTCTTGGAGTGTCCCATTGTGGAGGAGATCACTTTACCACATTAAGGGTGTCTCAAAAGAGCCTCTTCAGCAACACTTTGGCCCAGCCTGGAAGAACGGGCCATGTTTTGACTGGCCTGCCACCCTTTATTGTCACTGCTCATGCCGACCGGCAGCTCTGTGCAGCCTCAGCTGCGCCTCTCAGATGATGCGCTTGCATTGCATGCATAAACTGAGGCAGAGGTGTAAAGCTGCATTAAAGTGACTATAGTGGTGAAACTGAAGGATTACTGCACAAGTCACATATCCTGAAGGATGGATTTGTTGGAAAGACGTGTGGCGGAATAGAGCCACGTCATTTTTCTGCATAATTATTAGCATCTTTGTTGAAGCTAAAGCTTTAAAACAAATTAGTGTTACTGGATCACATTTCAACCCTTGCCCCATCATTCTTAGCCACTAGCTCCAGGTTTTTAACGGATATGGTGTCCCAGTTTTGCAGAAAAGGTTGAGGGCAAAGGGCAACTGCTTTTCTAGCCCTTAAAAAACGAAAAATTTCAGGATCCCTCTTGGAAATTAAGTGGAAGTAGATATACTTCACATACAAAAGAAATACAAATATGTTCTGTGTTACCAGTTGCCACTGTCTAGTTCGCAATGTTCTGATTTATTTTGTCTGGTATGACAGTAAATTATTAATCAGCATAACAAAATAACCAACAGTGTTAAAAACATGACACGTTACGATCATAACCAATAGGGTGAATCAAACTATTTTTTACATATTAATAAAATATCTTTTATTTCTCACTTTAAAATAAATTGGCTAAAAAAATTAATAGAATCACTGTAATGTCTAGTTTGATGGATTCCGGTGCATTACTATCATAAAAAAAAAGTCTAGTTTGATGGATTCCGGTGCATTACTATCATAAAAAAAAAGAAGTGTACAAACTTGGACTTCCTTAAGTATAATTACTGCTAGACTGTTTACTAATATAAATCTAGTTATTTGAAGATTAGAGTACTTCATCTGCTATTTTATAACAACCCTATGCCACATAGTGTATATTTCTGTTAGTTCATATGCAATAAATCATATAATTTTTTTTTTAGTAGGCCTATTTTTAGAACGTTAGTTTGATTTTTTAGCAAGACAGCTATGGGCATATTACGTTGTAAAAGAAACTGTTGATTTAGCAGAAACTGAAGATGTACTAGAAACTGGTTCAAACTCATGACGTACCAGCGTATTAAAGCAGTATCCCATTTTTCTGTTGAATATTTCAACCACCACCTGAATTATTTGCCAATGGACAGGGGAGGGTGAGGGTTATTGTAGAGACAACGCAGAAATACCATTCAGTGTAGAAAACCCAGAGGTGCCACTCTTTGCTGCTGTTTTATTATTATTATTACTGCTGATATGGGATATTCCTTCAGTAATTATGTAACCTAAATGGAACATGTGCAAAATCCACATTTTTAGCCCTTCATTGCATTTAGTTGTGTACTTGGAGTCTCTAAGAATGCAGAAAGGTTCAGTGTCTCCAGGTGCTGTGAAGATTTCTTTATATTCTGTTTGGGTCATATTTTCAAACTGTTCAGTTTTCTATGTTCTCTGTTATGGTTTTTGAATAATTACGTCACAGTATTTGCTGCAGAACTCCTAAACAAGGTCATGAACCAATTTGGCAAATCTGCCATTTTACATTTTTTGGCCACAAGTGGACAGGTCAAAATGTTCAGCCGTTAGGTGTATTAATCCACACAATTCATTATACTATGTCACAGCATACTACAAAAATGGCCAAATGTAGTAGAGGGGAATAATCTGCAACCTGTAGGGGGCAAGGAAGTGCTTTTTTTAGATTTAAAGTGACAGCACCAAAAGAAGTTGCTCTCAGTTGCACCTCAGAACAGGAGCAAAAGAGGGTCTGTGGAGCTACTGTAACGAGGAATTCAGACCAAAACATTGCAGTTCTACTTCATATAGGTCACAAATAAATGATTACATTGTGAAAAGGAAGAATTGCAAAGCATGATATGTCCCCTTTAATCAGACTGACATACTGCTGACTAGATTGCACTCTTGTCTTTCCCATTTTAAAGTGTGGCTAAGAAAAATGGGTCTCTGTGCCATGGCACATCTATATGTTAAGGGAGCCCCAAGTTATGGATTATTAATTAAAAGTTCCTACACACTCTGATCAGCTTCAGAAATGTTAAATTAAAACCAATGCCTTTGACGTGTTTATTTTATAGGAACTGACGGGGTTGCAAATAATTGAAGCGGTGGTGATTATTATTATTTCTTTTCATACTCAAATTAAAGGTGAGATCTTTTCTGAACTCTTCTGTGGCCTATTGTGCTACTACAATAAAAGTGGAATTCATTTTACGGGTTACTAATGCCTCTTGACCAGAACATAAAATAAATGTGGAGTGCATCATGTATGTCTGTTAAATTAAAAAAAATAAAAAAACTTCATAAATGATGAAATGAAACATATCAATGTGTCACTTAGATGACTGAATAAAATGCTCATACTGAATATATCTTTTGTGATCTTTGCATTTATTATATTTTGTATCTTTTTTTTACTGTACACACACACACACACACACACACACACACACAAACACAGTGCTTAATTGGTTTTCTCGTTGTGTCTTTTCAAGTCATGTGTGCCTGTTGTTTGAAACTGAGAGTGAAATCATGTATGTGTATGATAACAATAAAGAACTATATTCTATTCTATTTTCGGTTTATTGGAAACATTAATGAATAACTGCTGCTAATGTTTTTATTTTAAGTAGCTCAATGGGCATAATGGCAATACTCTTTGCTATAACAGATTTTTGAAATGTGTTATATCCTAGAACAAGAAACAACATCTATAATGATAAAAACTAAACTTTAGCCTCGTTGCCTTAGTTTTTATTAGAAAGGCTACAAAGAATTGACCCATCTGTCTGATCTCCTTTATGGAGCATGTTCACGTTTCCTCTCTAAAGCTAAGATTAGTTTTTCTTCAGAGACAGGCAGTCGCTTTATGACGTGGCCTTTGCCATTTGTGCATCCTGCCTTATTTCGTAATCATTTTTATCCGGCCGTTAAAAATAATTAACAAGTCATGGTCTTTTGTCGTCTGCGATTTTAGGTCGTGGGTCCAGCAATGAAAGGTCCCTCCATCGGCACGGTCACATAATAGTGTCAGGATGCGTTTTAAAGTGCAGTAATTCAGGGGTTTACACTGCCTCATAAAGTACCGACATGCCCTGATAATGAGAAGCATGAATGGAAACTTGGAGTTCCCTGTGGCCCCTGTGTGAGTCTGTTTAAGTGAGTGAGGAGACATAGCTGGAAGGAAGAAAGGAAGCAAGGACGAAAAAAAAAAGAACAAGAGATGCTGAGAGGAAAAAAGAAACACGTTTTCAAGTCACAGAGCTGCTTTATAGAATCTATCTTCAGAGAAGCTAAAGAAAAAAGATGACAAAATCATTTTTTTTCCTGAGGTTAACTCTTGCGGATAGCCTGAGAATGGTATTCAGTTTTCAGAGTGGCAGCATTTGCAGCTTTCCTCCTCTTTGAGTGATATCATGTGAACATAACAGTAAAGGTCACAGTCCTCTCAAACACACAACTCTTCATATTTCACCCCTGCATGACACTATTTATGGTGTCTTGACCTACTGACAAGAAGGCTATCCTTGCATCTTGCCCTCGGTATTTATTGGTTCACCCAGATAGGAGTGAGGACTTCTAAAATAAAGAAGTTCTTTTATTAAAGAGGTATAACTAAACATTTAGAAACATCCAGTGTTTGTAAATGTTCTGGTGTCAGGCTAGGTACCAGTGCTGTTGATATTTTTACCCAAACCTTTACATTGCATTCATCTTTGCACCTTCTCAGTCTTGTGAAATGCTCTTCTACTCTTCAGCTCAGCCCATAGGTTTCCTATAGGATTTAGGTCTGGGGACTAAGATAGGCATGGAAGTCATTTATTATTGTGTCTAAAGAACCATTTCTGTGTTTAATGGACCACATCTTTTGGATATTTTTTCTGCCAAAAAGACACATTCTCAGCGTACTGGAAGAGGCCACCAGATTCCCAATGACATTGTCTCTGTATTTCAAAGAGCTTATGACAGCAATGACCACCACCGTGCTTAACAGCGGCCATGGAGCGTTTTTTTTTTCAGACTAAACTTGCCTGGAGTGTTTCTAATAGAATAGCTGTAGTCGGGCTTTAGCAAGGGCTTGGTGGGTCAGTAGGTTTTGGAGTCACAAAATATTTGTGTGAGCTTTTACAAACGTTGAGTTTTCCAAAGAGAAGTAATGAGTCCATTTTACATTGAGGTGTTTTATTTTGTTGGATTATGTGTCAAAAACCAATATGCAATTCTTTTTGTTAATAATGAGGTCAGCAACACAAACTTCATCCTAATCATCAAACATCAGTCACATCATCAAACACAGGTCCAGAAATGTAATTAGTTTCTTTTTTTTTTCTTTGTATGGATCAAGACATTTCTGGAAATGAACCATTGTTCTTACGACGTTGATGTCTGCTTTCATCATCAATCTGGGGACCAAAACTAGCTGTAGCCCAGGCACATGCATCCTCTCAATCCGGCCCTGAGAAAAGCTGTTAGTCTACGGGGAAAACAGGAGGTCAGGCTTTACTACTTTTTTTTTTTATTGTTCTTTTATGCACACACATACATGCACATTTTGCAATACATAAATAAATATCCTGCTCAGTTGCAAATGTGTTTGACTCAGCTATTTTTTTTAAAAACTGTATATTATATTTTCATATGCTGTAAATTTACCCTTACATTACAGTCTTTTATTCTTATTTTATTTTCTATTTATTTATTTTTTTTTACCTTGTGTGTATCTGCATGCTTCCATGTATCTGTCACTTTGCTGCTGGTACAACTAAATTTCCCCATAGAGGTACAATAAAGGATATTTCTATTCAGTTTTATTCCACTATTTAAGCCCATAACACACTCAGATCAACTTAAGTGTGTACTAAAAATGGCTTCATTTGTATTTATGCTGTGGGAATTGTTAGGGGAGTCATAAATGTGGCACTGATGAATTTGAATCTTTTCCTCTTTGCATACATATGGTGTGGATTTTATTTAATTATTTAGTGTGAGATTATGCTATGGCATTAAAAGCTACATTTGTTTTAAGGCGTTTTACACATCTTCGCCATGGGGTTCAATAAATGTGCAGAGTGCTCTGTACATGACAAATAAATGTGACTAATATCATGTTTACCCCGCAGACAGCATAGAGGCTCCATTCGCTTTAACACTTGTTTGCACGTCTTCCTTTTTCTTCGAGCAGGTGATCACTGTCGGGCCTCTCTCTCTCTCTCTTTCTCTCTCTCAAAAACACATCTTCATCTCACCGCAGCAACATCTTGTTGTCACGGCATAAATCATGATGCATGGTGGAGGTGGTGGCAGGCAGCGTGAGTCAGAGAAGCAGTTTGCTTGACTTCACACTCGCTGGGGATCTGGTAACGCAGCAGGTAGCCTGAGTACAGATTGAAACTAACTCTGCCTTTCTGCACTCATGACACCCCGAGAGCTCTATTCAAGAGCAGCAACTGTTCCTTTATTGCAGAATAAATTGCGGGAGTTCTTTTTTTATTGTACACAGATGGGAAAGGTTCAGGGCTTGCTCTGCTCCCAGTCTTTTTTTTTTTTCTCTCACAGAGATTTCAGATTTTTTACTGGAATAGCTTGTGATCCTGTAGCTTTATGAGCAAAAATCCCCCCCCCCCACCCCTGTTTAAGTGACACTTGCTTAGTCAAGCAGGAGAAGAGAAGTCAGGGCCGAGGCTGTGATTTGTTAGCTTCAGATGCTTGCTCACGGTTAGTGAGTTAAATCCTGGAATCGGCCTGCGACCTTTGAGGAAGGTTACCACCACAAGGCCTGTTTTTCATCTTCCTGTTGTTTTTGTTAGCGCTAACAAGATTGACTTATAGCAGATTTGCACTACTGTGCATGTCGCAACTACTGACTAACTAGCACTTATTCATGTGCCCAGCAGAATAGTCCTACTGGCACAAACGTGGACGTCTGATTTATATTAGCAGCTCCAGAGTCACATCTGTGTTTATCAGGCAACAGCTTTGAAGGTGACTCAGCCAATCAAATCTGTCTTTTCCCTAATATCTTCGATTGCTGAGGTAGTGCATAAATGAGTTTTTCTGTGTGGAAGGCAGTTGCTGCACGGGGACGGTGCCAACGAGTGTGTGAATTACACACATGCATAAAGCTGTCCTTGTACGCTGCTGCCAAGAGCTGCAGGGAAACTGGAAATGACCGTAAATTAAGCAGAACTTGGCTGAAGCGAATGTGCAGAGACTGAAATTAAAAAGAACATTTGGAATTATTAATAAGGCCAATAAAGGGGGCGCTCTTGCTGTGAGAAAGGTCGACGAAAGGTGGGGCGTAGCGTCCTGTGCCGCCTCGCAGAAATAAACGCACGGCTTGAACGTTTCCACAAATTGTCACGTTACACTGACATATTTCACTCAGTCTGTTTCGCCGGGATTTGATTGGTGACAGAACCTCAAAGGTAGCAAAAAAATTGTCCATTAAGTGAAACACGATTTTCAACATTTTTACAAATACATTTTCTTTTTCTGTGCATTTGTTTTTGATCTTTCCGAGTCAGTATCATACGGAATCACCTTTACCTGCGCTTTGGTTTATGTTTTACCAGCTTTGCACATTTAGAGGCTGGATTTTGTTTTTCATTCTTCTCACCAAAATAACTCAAGTCAAGTCAGATTAGATGGAAATAAATGTTCATGCCTTTTGTCAGATTTTCTATAGGAGTTAGGTCTGGACTTTGACTGCATCGTTCTGCCAAATGAATATGGCGTGATTTAAACCATTCCATTTCGTCTCTGGCTCTATGTTTAGGTGTCTCATGTGTTTTGCAGCCTGTAACGGGTCATTCTTCCAATCATCTCCTCATTAACTCTGACTAGCATCTATGTCTTTGTTAAAAAATAGACTCCCCACAGCATAATGCTGCCACCCCCATGTTTCACCATATGGATTGTTTGTTCAGACTAAAGTCCAGAGCACCTCATATGTGGCAAACTTTCTTTCAAAGTCGACTTTCTTCTTTCCCTTCTTCCATTATGACAAATTTGTGGAGTAAATGAGTAACACTTGTCCATTATCAGGTTGTCCTACATGGTTTCCGCCATGATCTCCTTCGTGAATCTCTGCAGGTCGTGCAAAGTTACCTTGGGCTTCCAGAACTTGTACAAGTCTAGGGTCAGAAAAAGTGCAGCTAACATCTCTGCAGACCCCACGCACCCTGGACACAAATGCTTTGACTCTTACCTTCAGTTTGATGCTGTTTACAAAAACCTGCCTGGTCTCTCAGTCTCAGCGGCCCTGTTTACAGTTTTTTTTCCGTTTCCAGATGATGGATCGAGCAGATGTCCCTAGATGAGGTCTTTAACCTTCTCCAAACCTTTATCCCTGCGGTGTTCCTCGGTCTTCATAAAACTGTTTGTTTGCTGCTCGTTGAGTTTCGAAGGTGGTTAGTTCCAATTAATTTTATTCTGGGGTACTAACAGGAGCAGAACAGAAACACATGCTTTACTTTTTAGTTATATATTTGTAAAAACATCCGAAAGCCACATCTGATTTTCCTTCACAGTTATTGGCTATGATGCATTGGCTTATGCCATCCAATCCTAATGAAATGCTGTCACATTTGAGACAAAATGTGAAAAATAAAAGGCTGTACGAGTAGTTTTGCTAGGTACTGTAAAGGCCGATCTACTCTAGACTACACAACAAACTAGCAGAAGAGATAGAGGAAAGGTCAGATTTTGGATGTGTCCGTGGCAGTCATAAAGGGCTGTCCCAGCTGATGCCTGCCACTACAGATGAATTTTTCATTCCCTTGTCAAATCAATAATGACCGGGTCTTTAGTGGCCTACTCTCCCCATGCCCTACTTATTGGTTTTGGGGGGAGGACACATCATTTCACAAAGGGTTGTTATGTGTAAAAAAAAAAGTATTTTAGAAGTCTGCATTCATAATGGTAAGGAAGAGGGAACGTTCCTACCATGTATAGCCCACTTAGAGGATTATTTCTGGGGAATTTGAACCCTAAGCTGAAAACCCATTGCAACAGGGATAAAATAAAGCAGTTTTGAGAGAAATGGAGGCAACACGCGGTGGGGGAGAGAAGTGCAGCGATCGTGGAGAAGAATGTAAAGGGTGGTGGGGCGGGTTGGTGTGGCTGGGGGGGGGGGGGGTTCTGGCAGGATGTGGCGGATGTTGCCATGGCTTTAAGGGCATGGGCATGTTTGGATGGCACGGTCCACCCCCTGCCCCCTGCCTCTGTTCATGTGTCAGTCACTGTCTTCTAGTCTGTAATTTTCCATCTACTGTAACCGTCTGGGCACATTGCCACCCAGGGAACTTTTAAAATAAATAAAGAATTCATTAAATAATTAGTATCTCCACAACAATCTCTTTTGTTCTGTCAATCTCAGAAGCGCTCACAAGTCACCCTGAGAGATGGAAAAAGAAAGAGAGGTGGGGGTGGTGTGGGGGGGAGAAATTAGTGAAAAAAATCAATTTGAAAAAAATTAAAGCATTGAATTTTTTGAAATGCTTTTTACTTATCTGCCACTTATTACGTCTAATTGGACCTCATTTCCTGAAAAACGCTTGTGTATTACTTGCGTGCGTGTGTTTGTGTGTGTCTGTGTGTGTGTGTGTGTGTGTGTGTGTACTTGGGCGCATATGCGAGTCAACGCGTGTGTTTGTGACATTTGCTAATGGCTGGGTGCATAGATGATAACCACTTGGCTTGAAGACAGACAGATATGAAAGGTTGTCACTCTGAGCTGAGACAGCTGTAATGGCCGCGTGGATTTGTGTGTGCGCACAAGAGCGCATAAGTCAATGTTTATATGTGTGTCTGTATGTGTGATCATAAAAGCAGTGATGAAAGAGGGCCCACGCTTCGGTTTCTGGGTGGAGTGGTGGCCCTGATTCCCAGTCATGGTACGGTAGGGTGAGATCGAGCAGAACCACCATCCCTTCAGGGATTTGAGGCTCCTCCCTGCCACTCCTTTGCTTACTGAACTTATCAATTAGCTTAGCCAAGAAAATCTTTGTATTTATGAAAAACTGGCATAGGCATAGATGAGGAGAATTACTCCTGGTTCATAGCATCACCACCATAATGATCTAGTTGCTTTTACTTAAAGCAGAAAAGCAACAATTATTGCTACTGTAAAAAAATATGTAAAATCTTTGTAGTTATAGTAATGCCATCTGTAACATTTATTCATTATTTAGATTTTGATACATAGACCTGAGTAAAAATGTTTAATAAATTAACATTAGATCTTATTTTAGATTATTACAGAGTGATGCTGGGAGTAGAAGAAGCTTATATTAGCTGGTTAATCTTAATTGGGCTATGTGCTCAGATATCCGGCTTTGTTTGGCTGCCTTATAGACGTATCATATGTAGCTTGTCAATTATAGTTTGAAAACAGTGACGAGTGGTGCTCCTTTTGACCTGAACCCATGACTTTTAGTGTTTTTTTCTGAGTACACAGCAGATAGGTGGAGGGGTAGTATTGCCCTGCTTCCTGCCTCATACAGCTGGAGAAATCTCCGGTCACTCCTGCACTGTCTCTGGCATTACTTCTTTAGCGACTTTCAACAGTAGGAATGGTATAAAATACCAGTTTAGCAATTTTGAAACCACAACTAAATTATCTAAACTAATTGTGGATTGTTTTGTATTTCTATGCTCGCTGTGAGTAATCTGATGGCTCTATCAGGAAATTTTAAAGGGAGTTAGAAAAAAGTAGTTCTTGTATATGAGGGGTCAAATTAGAGGTATTTCTGTTATGTGCATTAGGCAACGGACGTTAACATCTCACCAGTTTGGGATTAAACTCAATATATATGTTGTACTATAGGATGCTCCATAATATAAGTTGCATCAGTCAATAAATTTGTCATAAAGAGGAAAAAACATAAATAAGTTCCACCGGGCATTCATTTAGAAATTTATTTCACACCATCCAAGACTGAAAACTGATATTTAATCTGGTTAGGCAATTTATTCAATTACACAGCTGCATCCACAATCGGCTGAATAATATGGAACATACCTGGGAGGTTGAATGGGGTAAATTAGCACAAGCCACCAACCCAGCGTAACGGGTCATTAAGCTGGAAGTTGTCAAATTTACGCTGAAATTAGACGGTGCTACGTGCTAAGCTAACACTACCACACGAGTATTTGAAAGCAACATAAAGCTCACGTGCATCATCAAAGTTGTAAGCCGACCAGACAACAGACCTGTAGGCTGGCGCTAGCTGTTATTAGCATCACGGACAGCCCAATAACAGGGTTCTGTCACAGTCTGGGCCCTTAGAGCTGCACCACGCAACGCTTCCTTGTGTGAATACAGACTCAAACAACATACACGCGTTCAGCCTTTGTTGTTTCTAAGTTGATGTTTCAATGAATGAAAGTGGTTCAGGAGCAGGATATAACTTCCACAAGCCTAGCGCGTCATCTTGTGTGACTATAGACAGTATAGTCACAAGTATGTTTACTACTTGGTTCATGTTGGTCAGTATTAATTACCATTTAAAATTGCTATATAAGTCACACCTGACTATAAATTGCAGGATCGGCCAAACTATGAAAAAAAGTGTGAATTATAGTCCGAAAAATACAATGTGTGTATATATATATATATATATATATATATATATATATATATATATATATATATATACTACAATTTTCTTCTATTTCCCTACTAACCCTTTAAATAATTATGGAAAGCCCAGATAATAATGTTATGGCTTTTTAAGCTTTTCATAGGTTATTTATAATTATATTTAAGTTCAGTGGAGGCATCTGTGGGTGTATTTTAAGGCCTCAAACTCACTGCTTCCTTGTCTAACATGAAAAATTAAGATAAATCACCCAAGATGCAGGAAGAGAATTTTGGACATCTTGAAGTGTAGTTCATTGTTAGATAAAAGAAGCCTTAAGATTCCATATTTTTCTCTCCATGCAGTTATACGCAATTATAAACAGCATGAAAATGTCCAGGCATCATAATGGTTACGAGAGAGACGTGTTTTTTGTCCCATAATTAATGTGTTTTGCTGTTATATGTGGGAATCAACCCCAGAACAACAGCTTGTGAAGATGGTGGCTGAAGATAGCGAGAGAGTGTCATTATCCATATTGAATCATATCCTGTATCGACATAGACTGATATCCCTCTCAGCATGGAAGAAGCCATTAATCCAAAAGCAACATAAAAAGCAAAATTACCAATGCAAATGCATTCAGGGAGAAATGCCTTTTGGAACATGTTCTGTGTTCTAAAGAAGCTAAAATGGAAGTGACTGGCCATGGTGACCATTGTTACATTTTGGGAGAAAAACAGGAAGCGTCCAAGCGTAAGACCACTGCAACTGTGATGTACCAGGGTATAAGCATCATGCCGTGTGGATGCATTGCTGCTGGAATGACTACTCAAACATGTATCATAAGGAAACAGCATTATGTGAAAATATTGAACCAACATCTCAAAAACATCTTCCATGAAGTTAAAACTCGAGTACAAATGGTTCTTCAAATTGTATTTTGTGAGTTGCAATCACAAAGCCATGATCTTGGTCCCATAGAAGACTGTGGGCAGAGCTGAAAAGGTGTGTGTGAGCAAGCCAGCCTTCAGACCTGACTCAGTTATACTGATTCTGTCAGGAGGATTGAGTCAAAGTACTGTCAAAAACTTAAGGATGGATAACCAAGATGTTAGACCCAAGTCAGTTTAAAGTAGCCTAGTCATGTACTATAACTTTATGAATCTCTACGCCAGTAGCTCACTCTGACTGCATACAAAGGTTTTCTAATTAAATTATCGCACCTTGTTGGCTTATTATATTTAATATGTGTTTTACACTTTGTTTTTGCTCTGTCTCTTATTAAACAAAGCACATTTGTGTGTATTTACCAACAAGACCACATGAACGGAGGTACGATATTGTGAATGGACCCAAGCGAGTCAGCAACGCCTCTCCTCCTGGGAGGATTCACTCAAACTTGGAGCCACGTTTGATCTGATCTCAACCACAGCAATGTCTCTTTACTGCAAGGCATTTCAAGATGGTCTACTGGCTCTCACAGTAGCTCCATCAATCATCGCCATTTTGCTTTCTAATAGTTCGGCGGCACTGCCGGCGGATAGCACAATGATGTTTAAGTCTTCTGATCAAAAATGCTTTTCAGGCTAAAAAAAAAGCTAAGTGAATATTATCAGGACAAACGTTTGGCTTATATTGTTTTATCTGAAGATGAATATATCTTTTTGTGTTTGTCAGTATGTGACTAAGCCCTTTAATTGAATGTTCTTCCAAAGGTCAAGTATATAAACTTCTAAAATTGAAGAAAGCTGTAAAATTTCAATAAAAATATTCCCCTGGCATTTAGCAATCAGAAATAATTTTGGCAGTTTTTGCAGAAAAATTGGAAACATTTAGTTAGCCCAAACATCAGATCGAGAGAGAAAAAAGTATGTATTTTAATACAGTGAATGTAAATGTTGGGTTTCAGCTGTGTGTGACTGTGCCGTTAAACCAGCTGTACTTTGTCTACCACTTTGCCTTTCAGGTGTCAGAATACCAAGAAAACTTGTTATAAGACAATTCTAATCAGAAGATGCAGACGTTTTGCTAAGTTTCTCAACAGGGCACTAAAAATATACCCAGAGGTCCCATCACAACACCCGCTTGTTTCCCAAGTAACAAAACTGTGGCGTTATGGAATGTCATCTTTCATCACTCTTTCATCACAAAATCACTTGTCGCTTCTGTCACTCCTGTTCCTTTCATGTTGTCTAAGGAACTACACCGAGTCGACATTTCTTTTTTTTACTGAAATTAATGGGGAATTAATGATTCTGTTATGCCCCCCACTGTTTGAGGAAGGGGGTGAGCGGGGGCCTGGGCCTTTTTTTTTAATCGCCCAACCTCTAAAAACTGATTGGAGCAGAAAAAATACGCCCAGTCACCCCCTCCTTTCCATTGCTAGGTCTCACAATGGAGGAGCAGATTTTTTTTTTTTTTTTTTTTTTGATAGAGTTCTATGCTGTCAGGAGGCCAGCTGGAATTAGAAATGGATTAATAATTTTAAACAAGGCTAAACCGATTGGACTGTCTGCCTGCCTGCTTTTTGCAATGCTTAGCCAATGGTCCGTCTGCTCTCCCAACACATCAAAACAATCTAAAAACACTATATCCTTGTAATCAAGAGGGATGGGTGCAGTTTATGGGCTTTGGGGAACATGAAAACATGCTTATTTCTGTCGATTTTTGGAGGTTCTGAGTCTGAGAACAAGCCAGGATTATTGTGAACCATTGGACATCCCCAGAGCAGCATCTTTAAAAAAAGCAACACTTTGGCTGAAAGTAGCTGCCGGAATTTTGTAGAATCTCTGTTCTTGTAGAGAAATATATTTTTTTTTTAGCAAACTCCTAAGGAATTTTTAACTTTTGTTTCTATAAATTAGTGGTAAATTGTTTAATTTTCAGCCCCTACGAACACTATTGAACCATGCTAATGAGATAAATGAGTCTTTTCTTGCATGTTTCTTGGTGCCAGACACCAGACAGAGCTCAACTGTGCGAGTTGACCACCAGAATGGCCCCAGTCATAGCAAAGATTAGGTTTAGCACCAGTGGGAGCGTTAAAGGGTGACTGGCAGGGATTTGGGGGGGAAAAAAAAGCAGACGTATTACTGAACAAATTTGGTTACTGCAAAGCCTGGCAGATCAGACGGGACTGGAGGACGTGTCTCCCTGAACAGAACCACGTTTTCAGTAATCCTCACATTATCTATGTTTGCGCAGGAGTTTAAGTACGGTTGTCTGTGAACGTACCGGAAGGACAAACTGAGACAACAAATGCTTGAGTGTAGGCAGAATGGTTGTGAGCTCATGGGCCAGTGCTGGTTTTGGACCATCTAATATTGAGAGTAAGGAAGACATCATAGTCAAGGTTTTTAAACCTTGTCCAAATGAAAGCATGCTCCACACCTCTCCCAGCAGTTAAAGTCGGCTGTTGTTACATCTGACATGCTTGGGGTAAAACAAAGGTTAGGCTTATATTTGGAGCATCATTGTTTTCAGGTGGCTGCATATTGGATGCATACATCAAATTAATGCTAATGTAGTTTTTCCCGTCCTGCTATGTACAGAACATTTTTATAATGACTGGATTGAAGAGGAAAAAAAAATATAGATTTATGTTGTAGCCGTGTGTAGAAAAAAAAAACATACACACGAGTCTAAGTAGGAGAAAAAGAAGGGAATTTCTAAAAACTGTTATGAATTGAAACTTTTGATGCTCTCTTGTTATTTATGGTGCACACATATTGGGATCCATGGTGTGCAATTCACAGTGTTCTGCTAAGTGCAGACTGGGTCTGGTACTTTTGCTGTTACATCACAATCTCATTACATTTTTTTATTCATATAAAAAATAAATCCGCTGACCATCTTGGAGATGGGGCTGCAATGTTCACCGAGTATCCACAAGTGGTCAAAAGATTATTAGCCAACTTATTCAGAAAGAGGGTCAATCGATCATAATTACTTTTAATTTTAAGCATGCAGCTGGCAGAGGTTTGTGGATCATCACCATAGTGTGAAGTGACATCGATTGGTGCTGTTTTGGGCAGTTTTTTGAACATTTGGGTCACGGTTGTTTCAATTTGGTAGTAGTTACAAACATGCAGTGTACATAGCTTTCAAAAGCTACGATGCTCAGTTGGGCAATTTTCTTTTTCAACATTTTGACTTTTATCCTGGCTTAACTTGAGATAAAATTGTGCATGGTACAGGGTGGAATGGGTAGTAAGGTGATAACAGTGTTATTTTATATGTTATCATGCATCTTCTGTCACAGAAAAACAAAAGGCAGATATGTGCTAGTGTAATGGGGAATAAGACCCCATAATCTGGATTCCCCCCTCCATATACTTTTCTTAGATTTTTTTGTAATTACTATTGACTACATCTCTTGTGGCATTCCACTCAAAAACAAACTAATACCTATGCTGCACCAGCAGGTGGTGATAAGATAGACATTAACTACAGTAAAATTCAAAGAAGATTCTGAACATGGCTAAAACAGTGATAGGTTAAAAATTCCCCCATAACTTTTTAACTAATGTAGCTCAAGTTTTATTTGACACGGTTCATCTTTTTCGCTCAGTCTTTTACTGTTTCATCCTACATTTGAAGTTTTATGAAAACAGACTTAAGACAAAGTGAGAGAGATGTGGAAAAATCGATAAAACAATGGCTCGATTGTTGCTGGAGTTTCTTGCGCAGATAGCCGAAGAGGGCGGGTTGAGAGAGAAAGTCATTTCTATGTCAGTTTTTCTTATTTAGTTTCCAGATATCCAGTCCACACAGAATTCATAATTGAAGTTTTAATAATCTCGACTTTATAAACTTTTTTTTTTCACCAAAAACCCTCTATGTGTCAGGATAGAAGGGAGCAAACTCTGTTTTGCCAAATAGACTTAAGTCTGAACAGGGGTTGAAATGTCTCAGTTATGTGGGTTTATCTAAAACAGCATAAAATACAGCATGTGCAAACCATTTGTTAACTAAAACAAACATTCTGGGGCCCCCACAAGCTCAACCAACGCTGGCCCGGAGTGTGGGGCCGCATATACATGGACATACATGAGAATACATGAGGAAGGGAGAGAAACAGCAACTCAGAAACATTTGCCCATCTGGGCCTCCTGGAGCAAGGCAGGCTCAGAGGAGAGGGTCAGAAAGGGCCCAGAATGAGAGCCAGGAAAGTCCAAACAGCACTGTTCAGATTTTATTTTATTATTTCTTTTTTTTTTTTTTTTACATTTCAGGATCCAATCAGAAAAAAATGTGCCCACAAAAAGCCCAAGCACAAATAAGGAATAAAGCAGGAAAAATTGACTATAACATAAATCTATATTTTTTTCCTCTTTAATCCAGTCATTATAAAAATGTTCTGTGAATGTAGCAGGGACATTAGCCCCCTTCTGAGCTATTATCCCAGCAGTCTGGTGTTGCAATTTCACACTCCACTGATTCCGACAAGCAGCAGAGAGTCTGCATGCCCCAGATTTCACCTTGTTTAGGTAATACAGAAAAAATCATTCCCAAGACTGGGCAAATTAAACTGGGTCCTGGATGGGCACACTGTTGCCAATTTCAACTGAAAGAAAGAAGAAGAAAAAAACAGCGAGGAACGGAAGCGGGAGCGCTTTTCCCGAAGATAAGATTAACTGTGTTAAATCTATAGAGTTAAACTTCATAAGCCGGCAGATTTGGACCAATTTCCCTGCTTTGACATCGTTATTCATCTCCAACCTTTTACTTTTAAACACCGGGCTTTTTAATCTGCTCTCCACGCCTGAGCCTGATCTTGTGTGTTTGGGTCAACTCCCAATGTCACGTCTGATATTCTCACCTTTTTTTTTTTTTTTTTTTTTTTTTTTGGAGCGTCCTCTCTCAGGCGTGCGCGTCGGCGTATTGAATGTAGCCGACAGACAGGAACGTTTATACATTATTTATGTTCAGCAGGAATGAAAACAAACTGGCTGCGTAGTAACGTTTCACAATGCGGAGCGGTGTGCTGATCTGCAGAGCTTTTGTTTTATTCAAAGGGAAATTTAACCTAAGTCACTTTTTCTTTAGTGCTTTCCATAAACACAGAGTCGCGTTTACGCCGAAGAAAGACACGGGAAAAGACGCGTGAAGGATACTTTAGGTAACGCTTAAAAAAAAAAAAAACTCTTTCCCGACAACACCGTGTGAATTGTATCTTTGTGAACAATCAGGGCTTAACTCATTATAAAAGAAGCTTTTGCTCAAAGTTGCACCGGTAGAAACTTAATTACGTGCTCATCGTGTTCACGTTTTTTTTTCTTACACTAGAGCAGCGCTCTGCACAAACACCAGCTAATCTGGTCCTTAATTATTAAACGTGCGAAAATACAGATTTACCTTCAATAAAACCTTTCAATTTTATTAGGAACTGGGAAAAAACCTGAGAGAAATAGGAATGACGCTTAATAATGGGACATCTTTGACTTAAAACGTCAAAGTGACGGAAAAAAAACATTTTTTTTCTACGACTAAATAAAGCTAGAAAATAAATAAATTAAATAATAATAATAATAATAAATCTAGTTAATTCGAAATTTGCTCATCATTATGCAGGGATAACTATGCAAGTTGTACAAATAAGTCTAAATAGCTTACTTATTAAGTGACAAAAACTTTAAAAAGGACATGAATCCTTTACCAGTGCTATTTTTATGTCTTTGAACTTGGATGTCTTGCAGTAGCCGTGCTAGGAGACTTAAATTTCAGCAGGCCTACTGAGCTCCCCTGCTTTCCCAAGTAAAGACAGAGATATGTCACCGGCCTTCATAGCCGGGGATGCAGTCGTTATCTCTGTGAAGATACAGGACAGATATGTGGCCATGTTGCTTTCCAACAAACAAAAGATGATTTGCAGCCAAAGGCCCTCCTTACTTGGGGGGCTGGGGGGGGGGGGGGGGGGGGGGACCTGCAACTTGTGGAGAGTACTGTCAGCCACACCATCATTTAACTACACTCTGTCATTTAGACTTTTTTTGTTGTTGTGGTGTTATGTTTTTCAAAGCTGAAATCCAAAACTGCTCCAGCTCGCTGTGTTTTACATAACAGGGTAACATAAAATAGCGTCGCTCTGTGGAACTTTGTGGGGACAGAAAAAAAAAAAAAAAAGGAGCTCCATACCAGCTGAAAGACTTTTGGGAATGCTTGTGTGAAACAAAGTCTCTTCTCCTTTGTGACTGGCCTTCGGAGCAGAATTGAAACAGGAAAAAGCAATTATTGTAGAGATTGTCCCACAGGCATTGAAAAGCTATCAGCATGAGGGTTGGGATTGGCTCGGGGGACACCTATGGCCCCATGCATTATCCTGGCATGAGGTCGCTTTGGCAATCGGCTGCCAATTTCCACCAGCACCTGGCTTTCCCATCCCCCTCTTTCACCGGGCCCTCCTACCTGGTTCTCTTTTCTCCTCCTGCACCGCCTCTTTCCGCTCTAAACCCCATGCCTGTTATTGTCCCAGGACGGCGACTTTTAAATAGGATGGAGGAAAAAAAAATATCTGAGAAGGTTTAAACAGTCAAATCTCACCGTATTCTTCCCCATCACGATGGATGTTTTAGCTGATATGACTGCTGGGTAGAAGAAATGTGTTTGACTGAACCCAGCACCATAATAATACCTTTAACCAAAAAAAAAAAAAATCCTTCTGAATAACAGTGCAGCTAATGCTGTGAAAATATAGGCCAGTTGTGTTGTGTTTGGCCAAAAGGCATGGTGGGAGAGTGGAATCTAGATTACTGGAAAAGTGGGAAGAAAATAACTGGTGCTATGTCTAACACTTTTTATTATGGCTGTTGAAAACCTGCATAGCACAGCTGTTGAATATCACTCTGGTGTTTTGCACGGGAGCTGCTGCCACCCACTCAAACACCTGGTCTCTTCCTGTCGGGGCCACTCACCCAAACACATTCAATTACACCAAGGTAACCTCTGATCAGGGGTCCAGAGATGCACAACAGGGGCCACAACATTGCATATGAAAATCCAGATTGTACTTTTGCTCCTTCTGTTCCTCATTTTGTTTAAGGCTTTATCTCTTTGCTTTGTACCCATTCATACGGCAGTGATTTTTGCTAGCATAGTTTAAATATTTGTTTGGCAATTAAAGCACTATTGGAAGTGCTTTCTCCAACTACAAATGTCTTATATAATGCAACTTTTCATTTATGCTAAACATCAGAATGAATCAAGGTAGAAACGTTTGTTATGTGCAATTTTAGGTGTTTAAGGTTAAAATGCAATAGCTGCAATTACACTCTGACTGACTTTGACTTTTTCAAACATCCGTTATCTTGTCCAGTTGTGTTTTCAGCACTAGCGTTTGTAAAAATGCAATGAAAAAGGCAATAACGCACAAAGACGTTTTTAAAGAATAACAATATTTGTAACTTATGTTTACTTATAGGGCACTGGCAATTTTTCTGGTTGGCAAAGGCAGGTACTGATAAGATCTGTCAAACTATTGGTTAAATGTGAAGGTTTTAATATGATTCAGAGGATCTGATGCAGGAAAAAAAGCATGAAAATACTCGAAACAAACAAATGAAAAAATAAGACTGCATATTCATAAAATTAGTTTGTGTCACTCTGTACCTCAGAGTGATAATGATAATAAAAAATACAGGTCAGGTCCCAGTAGTTGTATGAATGGAGATTTAGGGAGGGGGAGAAAAAAAAGCAAAGCTAAACTCAAAGAGTCGCTGTCTTTCATTGGATCCATCTGTATATACATGTCGCCAGGAGTGACGTACACGTGCTGCAACTCTGACAGGATCAAGCAGATTGTTATTGATGGTGCTATCCCTTCCTCATGCATATAACGGATTAAAGATCGCAGAGACATTATGCAACTTGAGCAGGCCTTTTTTTTCCTCCACCTTGATTGGCATTTCTGGGACACAAGATGGAACTGTGAAAACAATATGGATACCTTTTGTTATTTATAGTCTGTCTGTCTGTCTGTCTTTTTTAAAACAGAAGTTTAACTGCACCATTTAAAGGACTTATGAAAGAAAAGATTATGTTTATGTGAGATGAGATTGCATCATGACCAGATAGCTCTCTCTATATATTTCTTAAAAAGTGTTACAAAACTATCGCACACATTGCATATACAAGCCTTAAGTCAGCCAAGAAATGTCAGTTTTATTCTAATAGCAGATGTATTTTTCCCAACATGTGTACACTGTAGACATTTTCTATTTTTTTTTATCCGTGGAATAACTTCTTTACTGCTAAAGCAACATCATAGCAATGTAGAGTCAGTGGTTTTTACAGTGAAACGCTGTACTCATTTGTTTATTATGCAGTCAAGAAACTAGGTAAAACTTGATTTACAATAATATAAACCAATAACCAGGAAATAAGGAAAACACATTAGTCCATCTTGAAATAAAATAACCTTCTGTTCCTGTATTAAGTGGAACATTCAGAATCTATAGTTATTATTAGATTTTTATCTATCTATCTATCTATCTATCTATCTATCTATCTATCTATCTATCTATCTATCTATCTATCTATCTATCTATCTATCTATCTATCTATCTATCTATCTATCTATCTATCTATCTATCTATCTATCTATCTATCTATCTATCTATCTATCTATCTATCTATCTATCTATCTATCTATTTTGCGCAGGCGCGAGCACATCACCACGGGAAGCGATGAATGATCTCTTTAAATAATGGAAAGGCACTCTCCAATTCTAATTCATTGTCTTTAGAGAGGGAGGCATTAACGGGTATTGTCTCTTTTATTTTGAAAGAGTAATGAATATGCGAGCGGTGCGGTCTGCCTCCCCCCCCTCCCACCACGCTCCCCTCGGGGAGAGACCCCCGTCCTGCAAGGCTGGCCCCGGGGCTCTCAGGTGAAAAGTTAGCTGGAAGTGCCGAATCACCCCTATTCAGGCGGGGTGAAGCAAATGTAGCTTCGAAATGTTGACTTTGCAGAAGACACAGTGGCCAAATGTTGAGTGAAGTGGCTGCGGCGGCGGCTTTTTCATTTGGCAAACGGTTTAATTGCAGGTGGTGAAACTGAGTTCAGTTTTAAACCTCAGCTTTAGTCCGACTGTCACTCCTAGAAATGAAGAAATGCATGGATGGGAGGAAGCCTCGCTGTGGCGACGGGTCAAAAGTGCTCATTTACTCATTGGCCACCCGTTAAAAAGCGCTGAGAACAGAGAAGAATCCACGCAAAGGCAAAAAAAAGAAATTGCTGAACATCTGCTTTGCTGAATGAGCGTATGCCCAGAGAGCGCACTCCGGGGACCTATTAGCGTTGATTCCTGCGTGCGCACACTCTGATAAGGAATTCATCAATTTTCTGACACCGCGCCAGATGTTGGGGGGAATTACCGCTGTCTCCAGTCGGACATCGCGCTAATAGATTGTCTTCCAGCGCGTTTTATTGGACAAGAGGACACTTGGTGTGTTTTGTGGGAGGATAACAATGAAACAATTAAATAAACATTTGATTGGCGCTTTTTATTAGTTTTTGAAAGCCAGCTAAAAAAAAAAAAAAAATACAAGTTGCCTTCTTATTCTCATTGGCTATTGTTTAGAAGCTTTACCTGAAGCCAGTAAGCAACTTTCACCCATCTTGCTCTTTGGCAGCTGTATCCTGATTAGGGGAGTTATGCAAATTCCTCCTTATGTGAAGCAATCGAGGAACAATGGAATTTGAAAACAAAGCAATTGTGCTGGGCATCACAAGTGCCACGGGACGCCCTAATATTTAAAGGCACACTGTGGATTAAGGTACTTTTTGAATGCATATTCAGCACCCTGCTGGAGGTGAAATAAGCATCGTTAATTAACAAATACATTGCCTTCCAAGCAAAATCAGTTAAAGGAAATTTGTTGCGTATGGTGCCAAATTGAAAATTCACAAATATGTCCAACTCGAACATGCAGTTGCGTAGCGCCATATTCGGTCCAAATGTAGCTAAAATGAAGTCATCTCACAACTATCCAATCACATAGCCACCTTCAGATCCAATCACATACAGTGCGATTCAATTCTAAATATAGACACTGCAATCAAAGTCAGTGGTAGACTTTTCAGCCGCTACTCCGTGAATTGAAGCCCCAGGTTGAATCAATTAGCACAGATTAATGCAATTATGTGCTTACGCAGTTATTTTTGCAGTATGATGAAGCAATCTGATTTTGATCTGACTGTCCAGGTCAGTTTAATGCCAAAAGGTCAGGTTTCTGAAGAGTTGGAAGAAATTCTGTTTAGCTGATCGCTGTGATATGCTCACAATCACAAATACATTTTAGTATTAGTTTATTTAAAGGTGGTTGACGCAGTGATGAGATGAACCCCGAACACCTTGCGGGGTGGATCTGACAGCAGTGCGGGGAAGTGCAGACGTGCAAGCGCTGTCCCCTAGAACAAATTTAAAAAAGGAATAAAATAATTAAAACAAATAAATAAAAGTCTCAGATCCAGATCCAAGGCCCAGGAGCAAACTCAAACTCTGCCCGACCGCCAACAAAGCCCATAAATCCTGATTTAAGAAGAAAGCATCAGATATGAACAAACTGCCTCAAAGCTGGAGCTATTTTACGCACTGTATGACCTTACTTCAGAACCTAGACATTCACAGATGCGGCCAAATGAGTCGCATTGCGCCCCATTAATTAGGAATTCATCAACACGCATCAAATTAGCAGGTAAGTTTACTATTGAGATCCCCGCCTCCGTTGCGTGACAAAAGGTTGGAGACTTGCTTGTGTGACTTTATCCTCTTAGAGCGCGCTCTCCCCGCTTAGCCAGCAAATACTCTGCGGCTGAGGAGACACGGGGAAGGTAAAGGGATCGGGCTGTCCAATCAATCCCATATTAAACTTGAGCGGGAGGCGCGTGCGGGAGTGCACCTCGGTTCTATTTTTTTTTTCTTAGTGCAGAACACAAAGCCCTCCCTCTCTCCTTCGCCCCCTTCCCTGCAGCTCATGTGCCACAAACAGCAGAGAGGGAGTAAGGCAGATTACAGGCAATGCGCGCTGCCAGTCCGCGCACAGCAGCCAAACACTCCCAACTAACTGAATTAGAGCTTATTCGTGCCGCTGCAGTTGGATATTGTCTATATTTAACTATGCTTTCTGATCCATTGAGAATCCCCCAAAAAAAGAACCTTTCATGTATTTTTTTCTCTCTCTCTCTCTCTTCTTTTTTTTTTTTTTTTTTTGCATTCTGGACTTAACCGCGTGCTCTGCTCTTGGTGTAACAGTGTGCAAGAGACTTACACCCTTTGACCTAAATCCATATTTGCCTGTTGTAAAATTCCAGAACTCTATTAAAATAGAAATATGTTCAGTTTTTGTTGGTCGTATCGTCACGTGTTTGGCGTATTCTGAGCCTGCTTATGCCGCGTAAATACGCCTCCCAAACTGCGTGAGTCAAAAAGTGCGGCTTCCATGTGCTCCTTCTCAGGGAGAGAAGCCGGGTCTCTGTTATTTCACGTCACGTTGTCTGAGAGGAGGAACTTGAAATGTGCGACAAGCCGAGGAGGGAGGGGAGGCGGGGAAGAAGGGGACTGGAAGTTGGGGGGGGGGGGGGGGGGGGGTTGAAATCAACCGGAGACTGAGGGAGTAGAGCGCTTGCGCATAACAGAATCAACAACAGAATTTCAGTCAGAACATAAAGCTGTTCATGGTTAAATCATTTTTCTGCTCTACTGAAAAATATACATTAAAGTAAAGCAGTTACAGTTGTTGTTTTTCTTGCGTCTCATCCGCTACGGTTGAGCAGATCACTGACTAAATTATTATTTTATACTGTTAGACATTTCACCCTTTTGCATCAACTTTGTTAAATCGCTCAAATATCAAGTAACCAGGTTTAGATAGTGATTACTTCACCCACTGCTTGTTTGTCTTGTTGTGGTGAATCGTTAATCGGCTGTGGCAGAGCCACTTTTGGCAACGCTCCCCACTCCATGGTCACGCAGTTTCCTCGACTTCCCTTCATCAAGTCTGCAAGTCAAGATTGTTTCACAGAACTATTATCAGGGGCACCACCAAGGGGGGCTAGTGGGGGCAATGCGTGTATGTGCTGGAAAACTCACAGTCTGTTCGGCTGCTTAAATAAAGATATACTTGTTTTCAATTAGACCAAAATTTTAGGTTCTACTACTGCAACGTACCTAAATAAAATCTGTACTGCTTTTTGACACAGAGGTTACTAATGCCCCCCCATCTGCCCACCCCACAAAGCCCCCTTTTAGTGCCCCTGATTATAGTTTTTACCCTTAAAAGGGAAAATGATACGGGCAAGTATTTTATTTTTAATATTTCATGATTTTTCCAGTGCCACAACCAAAGGGGAGCCACGGGCAGCGGCAATGCCCACCCCTGCAAATTGGCTGTCCTCGCTCTACTGCCCCTCCTGCCCAGACAGTACTGTGTGCACAATATTTTTTGCATTTATTTAAGGAAGGGAAAGGATATGTTTCATTTAGCTGCAACATTTATTTCTTTATTCATTTATTTTAAAATCATGGATGCAAAATGTGGGGGCATGTTGTAACACATCAGCTCCACTGTTTTATGCAGACCTTGACTATTAGGGTTCATTATTATAACTATAATTATTGGATGTAAAATTCAGGATCCACCATAGCAATCTAACTTAGTAAAATTCCCTAAAAAAAATTATACTATGATGTGATTTCTTCATTCTTAGGGCCCACTATCTTGTCCCCCTTTCAAAACTTTCAGAAGGCACTTCTAGATATTGTTATTACTTTTAAAAGATAATTTAGTGGTGGAAAAAAGGAAGTTAGGGCAATGGCCACCTTAATAAATTTGCTGGATACTCTATTTAGACTGTGTTGCATGCATCCACTTTTTACATGTACGTTCGAGAAAAAGGGAAGGACTAGCTTTAATTACTTGTAACTTTTTTTTTTAATATATTATGTTTGGATTTCTTCATCCTTAAAACGCTGTTTTGAATATCTGTCAGTCACTCCTGGCTCCGCCCTCAATTGAAACCAGAATCCCATATTTAGATAAAATATATAAAAAAATACGAGAGTTAATGTATTTTAAAATCACACATATTAAATAATACATCATAAAATTCTGCTCTGCCTTTTAGTGTGCCACTCCTAGATTATGTGTGGCCCCCATCTGGCCATCCTTTGGAAAAACTTCCTGGTGGCACCCCTGATTACTGATATTATTCTTAAAGGATCATTAAAGCAGTTAAAAAGACAGAAAAAAAACACTAAAGAAACTTTTCTGCGGATAAAATGTTTTTAAAAATTACTGTAAATCTCCAAAGGAGCCGTTCTCAAACTTGCTTTCCAATTATTCCCACGCACAATGCGCACGCACACTCTCCGTCTCTCTCTCTCTCACACTCACACACACACACACAATCAAGAAACTAAGATGGCGCCTAATCAGTGTCAAGTTCAAGTGACTCCCACAAGTATAATGCAAAAAGCATGGCACACAGTGTCTGCTGGAGGCTATAGCATGCAGCGTGCTGAAACAATATGGTGCTAATAATTCTAATAATATTAATTGTAATAATAATGTTAATAATAATAATAATAATAATCAAGGGGGCAAGTCCGAGAGTTTCTTTTTTCATAATGTTTGTTTTTAATTTCAATCAAAATTTCCGTTCACATTTCTTCATAAATAGTTGGCAGAACAAACCAACCAACATACAGTAGCCTAAAAAGTACAAGGAAACGTCTGACTCTAGATAGGCTCTAAGCGTATATAGGCCTGCTTGTTGTAACATGGTTTGCCTCGATGTGGCACAGTGACACAGTTCATCAGTGAAACAGTTTTGCTCTTCAGGAATAACGCGGAGTGTGACCCATTTTTTTCCCCTCCCAGAAAGTGTTACAACATCACATTCTAGCTGTAGTTTTATACATCAGATATTTTCCTCTGACCTCTGGAAATGGGGGCAGAAAGGTGGCGGGAATAAGAAAATGTACTTCTTTTTTTAAATTAAGGTATAGAAAATAGCATATAAAACATATACTCCTTAAATTATTTAAATAAAGTTATTTCATATATCACTGTCAAGAGGTACCGTTTCACTTTTTTTACATTGTATTTTTTAAAAGTAGTGCTGGTGGTCTGAAAATTGTTCTCGTAAGAGTACAATATACTTTGTGTATGCATAATATTCAATTCTTGAGAATAGGTTACAATGCAATGCTGTAACTCTTTTTTTCGCCACTGAACGTGTTCTCCCTCCAATTTCCCTTCCTCTAATTGTTTTTTTTTTTGTTAAACACAACAAAAAGAAAAAAAGTCATCTTGACAAGTTATTCACACAAAAAAACAAGCAAAAATGTGTAATCAAAACTGCTCTATATGCAACACCACAACAAATAACACGATTTAGTTTCACAGAAGAGTTACATTTAAAACAATGCAAGCTGACAGACAATAAAAAAAACAAAATAAAAACAGAACTTTTTTTTATTTTTGAAGATACTGTGTCGTGACAGTTCCATTGTTGCCGATGCAGACATTTAAACAGAGGCTACTTTGCACAAAGACATTGGCTGGAACTATAAAGGTTGCCATACAGGCGTATATTTTCGGCTGCTTGACCCCCTCAAATTGAAATGAATACTGAAAAATACTCAATTTGGATAATCATGAACTGCGCACAACTCCTCTAAGACCTGTATATGTAGGAGTGCAATAGGCTGATGGTTTCATTCTTTTTTTTTTTGAAATCTTATTTTCTCTTCTAATATTTGACATCTATTTCTGATCCTATAAAAGAGAAATCCACAAGTAAGTTTAAACTGAACCAAAAAAATACAAACAGAATCGCTTTGTAGCTTGTCAGCTCAACTGAACTCAGTTCTAGACAGTCAATGGTTTATTTTTTTATACATGTCAATGGTCTTATAAGGAAAATAAAAGTGACTGAAATATCTGCAATATATATAGACAAATCCATAATATTCATATAGATGATTTTTTTATTCTATTCGGTCCAAATAAGACACATGTAGGCCTATTGGTTAAGAAGAGGAAAACAGAAGGATACAATCGCGATGTGGGAGCTTAAACAAGAGTTTATCATTTGTTCAATGTTAAGCTGGTTATGACCAAAAACTGTACAGTTCTTGTTAGAAAAAACATTTCCATAAATATCATTTAAGTTTCAGAACTTATACCCATAATTAAATTACAAATCGATAAATATGGCATCATGGATATGTATTTACAACGGTATAAACAAAAGGCAACGTTATATTCAACGGTAACAATCGTAAACCTAATACCACATGTCTCCACCTGAAAACGGACGTTGACAACAGATGCGACCCCATCAAACAAGGAAAAAAATACATTCACGAGTATAATATTTATTTAAGATTTTCAGTTTTTTTCTTTTTAAATCTGCGTTCAAGTTCATGACAAAGACTTTGGCACATTTCTTAAGACTGTTTTTGAAGTTTGAACAATCAATCGAAGGAGGCGACGTCACCGTCATATAAAACAGAGTGAAATAATCTTTCTTTTTTTTTTCATTACTTTTTTTTCTTTTCCTTACTTAAATAAAAATTTGAGAAAATACATAAAATGAAAAAAATAAAACAAGCTTTCTGAAATCTGTAAACTAAAATGTTAAAAGTAAAAACAAAAACCAACAAAAAAAATTATTTATACTCAGAAAGTTTTTGTTGTTTTTTTTTTTAAGTCATGGATGATTTGTTGTTGTTTTTTTTAAAACTGCGGAATAAAGTCATTTTTTTTCCATGATCCTGAGAACGGACGTGGCCTGCTTGGTTGCTGGCTTTTGCTCTCATCTCCGTGTTGTTGTTGTTCAAGTCCCATTTGTTTGTACGTGTGTGTGTGTCAATGTGTGTGTGTGTGTGTGTGTGTGTGTGTGTGTGTGTGTGTGTGTGTGTGTGTGTGAGAGAAAATAGTTTTATTTTAAGTCACTCCTCGTTCACCCTCGTGGTCCAAACAGAGACTCAGCTCCCCTCGCCTTCAAACGTACCACTCGTTAAAGTTGGGCGGCAGTCCTTCGCTGTGGCCGGACGCGTTCTGCACCGCTGACGGCGGTGTTTTTGTCGGGTCCTCGGTGCTGGCTGAGACCAGCACCGGCGGTGTGGACGACTCGTATCCGGAGCTCGCTGCCGGGGACGATTCCGAACCTTGAGACTCGTGTACCTGCGAGAAGGAAGGTGTGTGTGTGTGAGAAACAAACCCCCAAAACAAACAGAAAATACAAGAACAGAAGCAGTGAGTGAAGAGAAAATGGTGGATCACATGCGTAAAATGCTCACATGCAGGATGCCAACGATACAGCGGTCCACGTTCAAAAATACTCCTTGCACAACGTGAACGCACTCATTTTCTCTGTGCATTACAACTGAGTGATGAGCATTTACTCAATGGCATCATAGCTATCTGTTTTGTAGCTATAAGATCTTCAGCAGGGCTTCAAGTCGTGTCTGCAGCAGAGGAGTGGGGGTGGGAAACGGCGATGGTGGTGGTGCTGTGTGTGTGTGTGTGAGAGAGCGATAGAGTGCGTATGTGTGTGTTAATGTGTTTAAGGAGTAATGAAGACGTTAATTACCTTCATGTGTTTCCTGAGAGAGCTGGGGTGTGTGTAGGACTTGTCGCACACTTTGCAGATGTATGGCTTGTCTGACGTGTGCACATGCATGTGCTTTTTCCTGTCGCTGCTGTTGGCGAAGCGTCTGTCGCAGCCGTCAAATTCACACTTAAACGGCTTCTCACCTGCGGGATTACACAAACGCACGGCACACCGTGAATCACGCATGCAGCACACAAACAAACAAAGGCAAAACTCGACGACCCCCCCCCCAAACCCCCGGACTCGGGCGCCCCACCTGCTACAAAAACAAGAGACTCGGTAACGGTCTGCAGACTATTATATAACAGGGTAACCTACATTTATTCGGCTAGACACGGATACGAGCTTCACTACTACACTCTACCGCTCTGTCAGGCTTTATTTATTCAGGAGGCCTGCTCAACACCCCCCCCCCCCTTCATTCAGCTCAACTGTAGTCAACAATGAATCAACAGGGCAGCGTGCAAAGGCTGAGCAACAATTATAAACACAGTTAGAAATTGATTAGTTGTCCGCTTGCCTCGGTAGTCTGACAGGCGAGCGCAGAATCTTAATGAATCACACCAAACATCCCAGCTCCAAGCCATGCATGCGCATTGAGGGTTAGCAGCACAGCAAAGTTTCTAAGTGTTGGTTATGCGTTTTTGTTGTTGTCGTTTTTTTTTTAGCTTGCAATCAATTTGTTTAATTATTCATCGTTCCAGTGATTGCATCGGAGCTGCTGAGGGCATGTGGCGTGGGGCAAAAGTTTTTGGAGATGGTTGTGGTGAACAACAAAAGCACGCTGCTACGTAACTGCTGAACACACACATTTGCTACCCCGTGATTCTGTTTACACGCGCGCGCAAACACCGATCCATACCTGTGTGCGTTCTTTTGTGGATCTTCAGATTTTCAGAGCGGGCGAATATTTTCCCACATCCAGGGAACGGGCACGGGAACGGCTTCTCGCCCGTGTGCACGCGGATGTGGTTGACGAGTTTGTACTTGGCCTTAAAGGACTTGCCCTCCCTCGGGCAGTCCTCCCAGAAGCAGACGTGGTTGCTCTGCTCGGGCCCCCCGACGTGCTCCATGGACACATGCGTGACCATCTCGTGCATGGTGCTGAACGTCCTGTCGCACGTCTTTTTGGGTCTGTTCATCTGGTTCTCGTCTATCCATTTGCAGGACAGCTCTTGCTTGATCGGCTGCCGCATGTATCTGAAGAAGGCCCCCGGACCGTGGTGCGTCGGCACGTTCATGCCCATGTTCATGTTGATCGGGTGGTTGTAGTTGTGCAGCTGAGCCCCGTACGGATCCGTCCGGGGGCTCGCCACCGGCCGGTACGGGTCTGGTCTTCCGAAAATGTCCCCGCGTAAGCCGAGGTGCATCTGGCTGTTCACGACGTGTCCACTCGGCGAAGTGTGGCTCACTCCCTGGTCGTGGAGTCCGGGGAACAACAAATGTCCGGGGTTGTCGGGGATCCCGGGCGGCCCGTGCAGGCTCCCCGTCGAGGCTGCAAAGATCCCATGCTGGGCGCTCGGCGCCGGGGACTCCCCGACGCCCCGGTTCCGAAAGAGAAAGTCCCGCGTCGAGTTGAACGCTCCGCCGCCGTACGAGCCCACCTGCCCCCCGTGCGAGTGTCCCAAAGCGGCCGCGTATCCAGTCGCCTGCGGGGTGAAAGCTGAGGTCTGGCTGGAAGCGATGTCGTGCGCCACGGGGCTTATTTTGAACGCGGCTGAGTGGGAGGAATCAGAGAAGGGATTCAGTCCCAGACCCGGGTCCCTGTTCCCGATGTCGTGGTGCCGCGGCGTCCCGAAGCCCCCCACTCCTAACGATGCGAACTGCGGACCGCTATCTAGAAGCATAGTCATGAAGCTCGAAGCAAACTCAGGAGTCGGGTGGGAAACAGAAAATCAAATTAAAATCCAGTTTGAGCGGGGCGCGGTGGGCTGCAGACCACTGCGCTGTGATTTACCCACGTTGAGGAAAGAAGATCCTAGAAATAAAAAAAATAAAAAAGCCGGAAAATGAGGGAAAAATCCTATGTGAAAGAGTTGGGAGGGAAAAAAAAACTCCCGTTGACTGCGATCCGTGAGAAAGAGGATCAAACTTCCCCCCCTTACCAGGCTGATGATGTCCTTGGACTGATAAAGTCAATCACTCACTCCCAGAACATAAATGAACTCAGGAGGCAGAGCTACGGCGGCCAATCGGCGCTCAGCTACCCCTCAGACACGTGATCGCCCAGAGCGGCGTTAATTGGCTGGATTTTAGGTGATTGGCAGTGTTTGGGATTGAGGGTGGCAGGTCGTCTCACCGGTTGCTTGTGATTGGCTCTTTCGGGCATTATTTTTGCAGGTATAACGGAACACTCCGGCGATGCCACATGTGTTAACGTGAAGCGCCTCAATGTAATGCCTTCACATAGAAGGAGGTAGGCGATGCACGGTCATAAAGCACCTCAGAATTAAAGAAAAATATAATTACGGAACTTTTCCTAACTTTTAGTCACTAAACAAGAGCATTTTCTTTCTATCTATCTATCTATCTATCTATCTATCTATCTATCTATCTATCTATCTATCTATCTATCTATCTATCTATCTATCTATCTATCTATCTATCTATCTATCTATCTATCTATCTATCTATCTATCTATCTAGTTTTAAGTATATTCTGTTTGGTAAAAACTGCTTGGTACAATACAGATAATGAAGAATACGCAAATGGATAAAAAACTCGATCAAAGATGGCAGTGATTGCAATGTAGATTATTTTATTCATTATTTTAATTTCATTAATTAAGTTTTTCTGTCTTGGCCAAAAAAAAAAAAAAAAAAAAAAAAAAAAAAACAGAAGGAAAAAAAAAAGCTGTCGTGCCACTGAGCAAGTTTCACAGGGTTGCCGCTGACTGACTCGCTGCAGGACACATACAATCTGATCAAGTTCAGAGACGCGCTGAGTGAGTTTCAAGCGGCGCTTTTTAAAACTCCGAGCCTTTTCACATCCTTTTCTCTCTAACCGCCCCCCACCCTCCATCTCTCCTCCTCAATCTGTCCCAGGAAGGAGCCCTCACATTCTTTATTTTACAGGGATCTGGACACCCCCCCCCCAAAAAAAAAGAAAAAAGAAGAAAAAAAAAAATCAAGTCAGTTCTTCATTCTGCTGTCGCCCTCGTCCCGCCGCATTCCCTCTGAGAACATTTCACCGAGAAAGAGTTATAGATAGGGGGGAAAAAAAGGTGAGTTTGCTTCATGCTTATCTCTGCTTTACAAGGGGCCTGTGTGATGCATGCTAGAGAAGTTTGTAAATCTACAGTTGCAAAGGGATTTAGTGCGAACCAAAGCTGCTCTATGTTTAGGCCCGTTACTCATATGTTAATTCAGTTGTTGCAAAGAGCCGCGCACCTCCTTGTCTCTCCCCCCCCCCCCCCCCTCCCTTCTTATTTGCCATCTTGCATATCAGTTCAACACTTGCGCCTTTTTAACAGAAACTCAACAACTTCTCATGAAGCAAATCCACGAATGAGATTCACTTCATCGTTTTTCCTCCGTGTGTGTGTGTGTGTGTGTGCGCGCTTATATGCGTGCGTCTCCCTCCTCGCTCCGTCTCACAGTTTTCTCCCTCCCTTCACCCTCTCTCTCTCTCTCTCTCTTTCTCTCTCTCTCTTTCTCTCTCTCTCTCTCTCTCTCTCTCTCTCTCTCTCTCTCTCTCTCACACACACACACACACACACACACACACACACACACACACACACACACACACACACAGAGCACACGCTTTGCGCGTTCACGCACACGCACGCGCACACTTATGCACGCAGAGTAAAAAAAAAAAAAGAGAGAGAGAGAGAAAAAAACACAGCCCAGCATATGCACACATTCACATCTGCACACACGCAGATTTATTGCGACCTTCGCTGAACTTTGGGAAGTGACAAGCAGCCTGTTAAGTTTTCCTGTATTCCCTCCGTATTTTACTGGCTTGTTGAAACGTGAAGGCTCCACACGCCGCTTTTAAATAAACGCGCCGTGTGTTTACAGCCATATTATACCGCTATGGACTGATTAAGTGACACGGGTTAAGATGAGTCACAAATGTTGCCTTTTTTTTCTGAGCTCTTGCTGTGGAAAAAAAAAAAGAGAGAGGGGGGGGGGAAGCTGCCACCAACAAGGCCACATATAAAGCAACTGTTGCTTTAGTGTTAAAGTTCTGACTTTAATTTATTAATTACTGAACTCTTGAGAAGTGGCAACGGGCTTCAAACACACGTCGTCTATATTATAGTGAAAACAAACGGCACAAGTAGAGGGGTTATTTTTATTTGTCTTGTTCCTCCACCGCGTGTTTTCAATTTCACCCGAGAGGAGCTCAGATACTTTACGCTTTTTTGTCTCCCAACTGGATAATAAAACGCTACTTCAGAAAAAAAGGCGCAAAAAAACCCCAGCAAAAGCCCACAGCCTTCTCAATCAAAACGTCCTCTCCCTGACAGCGTTTATAAACGCATCTGTTCAATCACAGCGCGAGTAAATCTGATAAATAAATGCAATTTCAAAATTCCTAATTCAATGGTTTGCTTGCATTCAATTTAATTACAGAAAAATCACTCAATTTGCATGCAAACGACACCCGCGTAAAAAAAAAAAAAAGAAAAAAATCATGAATGAATAAATTTAGCACATGCAGGCGTGATGCAACGTGATGCATTCAGCAGGATTATTCTGCAGGACTGCGGTATGTATAATTTTGTTTTATTTAGTCATCTCTGCTGGGATTACCTCACTGGGCGTTTGGAAAGCTCATTGGTTATAACATAATCTTCCCTCGACAGAGCATGCGCGCTACCTTAAAATATGAGAATATTTTATGGTGTGCATGCCCTCCCTGACTGTAGGCCCATGCTGTTGGAAAAGAGAACATAGCCATCACCCTATATGGTAAACAGCTCCCATTTATATGCTTTTTGTAACTAGATGCAATATAGGCTGCAACATAAAACGTTATTTTTTATTTAAAAAGCTGGATGCATGCATCTTATTTTCCCCATAAAATAAAGTGGCCTCTAGCAGCCTTTTTCTTCTTGCAGCAAAGCTGAGTAATTTTTCTTTCTTTTTTTTTTGTTCCATGTTGTCTGGCCTGTAGCCCACACTATGCTGGCTCAGGCCACTTGTGCAGTAGACAAGTTTGTGGACTTGAAGTTAACTCAATAACGACTGAACCAACGTGCAATGTAGCCTGAATGTCCCTTTTCGGAGAAGCTAAATCAGAGCTTAGCGTTACTTGTCTTTGTGTTTTTACTGTAGATCGAGGTTGTGCTCTTGGGTTTTTAAAGACTGGAGAGGGAACGCCAGAGTCTTAAAGGTGCAGTGAAAGAAACAGTAGTCTGATTCACTGCTTTGCTTTCTGTGGTCAATGGGATAAATGCTGCAGATGGATTCGCTGTTGTTTAACATGATCATAACATGATCAATGTTAACATGAAAAATTGTGTGCGATGCTCATTTTGCAGAAAGCTCCCCATACCACAGACGAAAGCTTGAAGTCTCAGGTTTTGCTCTTTCGTTCGGTTTCGTTTACAAAAAAAATTATTTGGTGTTTTTGCTTTAAACTTTTGAATGATTTTGTTTATGTATCTTCATGCATGGATCAATAATTTTTTTTCGAAATGTTTATAACATTACTTTACGGAACATATATTTAAACACATACGCGTAGGCTTCTGGTATTCATTTTCTAAGTCAGATACAGCAGGAGAAAGTAGCATAAAATCTGTCAGGGAAGATTTTTCTATTTTAGCATCTACCTATAACAATTTTAGTTTTTGCAATATAATGTTTAACGTTATCCCATCTCCGTCAAACACGTTTCGGATCTGTGTTTTTCGTTTTTCGCAGGCGAATAGTTTTAATTTTTCTGTATTTGCGTAATCTAAAATAGCCCTTTTAAAATAATGTGAACAGTAAAGTAAAAACAAAAACATATTTTCTATATATTGTCAGATTAGGCGGTCAGTTGGGCTCTCAGCGACTGCACTTGGAATTCGCCTTCATATGGCTGATGGGGAGAGCTAATTGACTTCTTGCTGTGATTTACTGGAGCAGCTGTCCCCCAAATGGACTCATCCCAAACCTGTTAATTCATCTAAATTTCATAATGTGATGGCAACAAGGTGCACTGCCATCCCCACATCAATTACAATATCTCAGCTCCACACTAGGGCTTGCACTGGTACATACACACATTTCCTCCTGCAAAACATTAACAGACACAGGAATCAGTTTCTGAAAATATTGCAAGAATACATTTTGCAATATTACCAATAATCGTTTTTTATTTGACTTTTGTCGGAGCGATTGATATTAATCCTAAAACACAGAATCTCTTTGAGTCTATTTCATACTAACCTGCATGGCATCCGTATGTTTGCCTGTTTTACGCTTCGTAAACAGCTTTATAATGTCTAAAAGAAATTTATCGCCCACTAAGTTTAAGGATATTGAACCTAATGAATTGTCAATGCACTTTTGAACGTGCTTTCATTTTCTACGTTTGGATTTTGTACCTCGTAATTAGGACCATGTCCTGTTTTTTCTCCTACTTTGTGCTCAGTTTGAGGCACAGTAACAGACCCAGGTGGGACGAGGACATTACAAATGTGTGGATTTATTTACCCACAAAAATTGAAATAACATTTTGTGTCTAGTGGTCTGTAATATGCCATTTGTCTTGTTAGCAAACCGAATGTCGGAGTCATTTGCAAGCCAATTTAGTAAATCACCATACACAATCTAACTCAAAGCGATTTAAAGGAAAATAGATCAACAAACTCAAAGAAAATTATATTAACAATAAGAAATTTATTTTCAAAATAAGAGAAAAAATATATATGTTTTTGTTGCGGAGATGTGTCAAAATACTTTTCATAAAACTTAAGAAATTGCAACTTAAATTTTACTAAATCTAATTTCCTTATTTATTTAAAATGTATTTTCCATATTTTATGAAATAAGAATGCAAAGCTGTAACACAAACAATTCCTTAGTAATAACCTATCAATATGTTTTTTTAAAAGATAGTTTTGTTTATGTAATGGTTCGTCATTGGAAGTTAACCTTAACCTGGCTTATAAACCAGAAAGAATCCTTTGATTTTTTGGGTTAAATTTTTAACATACATTTAGTTCTTGATTTATTGTCCTTTATTTGGCTTATTTTACATATTAGATACACACAATAAGTCCTTTTAACCGTTTTAGACAATAGATTTCAAACTAGATATGTATAATTTTAGCCCTCTAACACCCCCCCTTTCTTTAAAAAAATAAATGGCAGTTATCAAACAGGCCCAGTGACACACCTCAGCTGCTGTGATTCTGTTACTGCAAAAGTGAAGCCAAACAGCCTCATAGAATCATAACATCTCTTTGCACATCCCACCTTTTCTTTTCTTTTCCTGCAAAAAAAAAAAAAAAAAGGACCACAAATCATCAGGTTTGCCAGACCTTTGTGCAGACTGAGTGGAAACCTACAGTTTGTTGACCTTCTGATCTCAATTATTTTCAGAAATGCATCAGGTTAAAGGTTGACAAACATGACCGCCAATGACAATCAGGGCGGATTTAGGCCAGTTTTAGGCCTGTTTACTATTTCACAGCACTTACTGTCAAGTGGCTTTTCTTTACCCCATTGCTGCCTTTAGAAAGCAGAGCAACCAAAGTGAAAAACTACAATGTAGAATTTAGATTTTATTTCTCTTTGTATTTAGGTGGGGGAAATTGTTTAAAATCTGCCACTAAAAGTCTTTGGAAATATAAGGGAGGAAGGGGGGGGGGGGGCATTCACTTTAAACCTACATAAGCTACGGCCCGGGGCCCATGCCTCGTTGCGTGGATTTAAATAAAAGTAAGAGATGAAAGAATGTGCCTTAACTGACCGAGGTGTTGAGGAGCCTGAGCCACGTCAAAAAAAAAAAGAAAAAAAAAAGCGAGCTGACGCACAGAAAGAAAAAAGTGCTCCACTGGAGCAGCAGCAACAGTGCAGAGCTCCGTGTCCTTACAGCACCCCAAAGTATACATAAGAAAGTTTTCAGACAAGCCCACATGCAAGTTTGTCACGTTTCACAATTTACATTTTACATAACCACTTTCTTAAATAATAATAATAATAATACAAAAATGTCTGCCAGCCTTCAGAACACACGTTTGAAGATTATTAATTTATTTACGTGCCTTAATGAGAAAGGCGTCATTTAAGGAGGTGGTTTATGTTGGGCTCTAAGGTATAAAATGCTATAGACTGTTCTGTATTTTCTCCCAAATGACATTCTGTGAGGGAGGGTAGCCTGTAATAATAATAAAAAAAGATCCTCTTAAGAATTGCCTCTACTACTTGTTGCTTCATTGCACTTAACTATTTTTCAAGTAGTGCAAACTTGCATATAAAGAAACGCATGTTTTAATAAATCAATAAAGTTACATTTTAATTCCCTTAAAAGCACCGTGACTTAAACATTTAATGACTAAATATTTTTTTTAGAAGTTCTGCGGAAGCGGATTCGTGTAAAAAAAAAAAAATAGAAGTAGCTTAATTAAAAATACATTTTCACGTAACTTTCAGGTGTTTCATTGTACTCACAACCCATGTCTTGAGAATAATTGGCCTGGACACGCAGGGACCAAACCCCATTGTTCTTGCCAGGCACGGAGTTGTTGGTTTGGCAAAGAAAAAGCCTTTGCAGACTTTGATTGTGTTGTGTTTTGTCCATGTCTGGATCCAATCACTTGACTTCTACCAGATGATTACTAATAAACATTAACCTGTACATCCCCCCCCCCCCACCCCCCCCTCTACTCGCTCTCTCTCTGTCTCTCCTGCTATATGCGCAGATTTTAGAGAAGGGTTGTAATGAGTGTGCGCCTGAAGTTAAAGAGGCAGCGATATTAGGGGAGTAGCACCGCGGCACATTTCAAAGCGTTTTCTCGGCGATATTTGAAAAACGGAGTCGTGTGGTGAACTCCTGCGTGTCCCTTTTAAAACAAACCCAGCGCCTGTCAATCACCGCACATTCCAACCAATCCCAAAGCTCCCTTTTTAAAAGCAGGTTTGCCTGCTGTGCTTTTATATTGCACCATGGCCTGTTTCGAAGTATTTTTTTTTTTTTTACAACCACGGTTATTGCCACAAATCAAGAGGGCAAAGTGAACCGGCATGGGACTCACACCAACTCGAACGAAACTGAATCTGGTTGCAGCTTCCGCGATGTTCCCGGCCAAGAATTTCACATGCAGATGATATACAGCAAGGGGGGAGAGGAGGAAAAAAAAAAAACAACCAGCAACATGGGAGCGGGATTTCTAGGTGCATCCTGACTGCTTGCACTGGTTGATTTCTGCAAACTCACAACAAAACATGACAAGCCTTTCGAGGTTTAGTGGCTGCCCTCTCTCTTGCGTCAACCCCGGGGAGAGCAATACTGAACCCAGCGTGGTGCTGCCACCTTTGGCAGGGGAGCACATGGGACACCCCACTGGCAGTTCCTTAAAACTCTGCCCCTCGCACAATTTGCGAGACTACCCCGAGACGAGGTCCAGTGCATATGTTGACCACTCGGTTCCCAGTTTTTCAGACTCTGGATATCCCAGTCACCGGTTAGAGCACAGCCCTAGGGGCATTATCATTGGAGCCAATCTCTCTGGAGCCGGCATGCCACCTGTCACTGATCAACTGGCACCAAGACCTAACCAACATGGCGGGATGGGGAGGTACCGGGACTTTGCTGGCTGCAGGGACAACAGGAGCCACGCGTTTTTCGCCAGCTACCAGGAGCAGGCCCACGCCTCCACGGACGCGCCCCGCGACTTCGGCGGCCAGATGATGCTGGGTCTACCTGGCGACCTCCTAACCCGGAGTCACTCCTACGGCCAGACCATCAGCCCCAAGGGAAACGGACAGCAGATCGTCACCCAGTTCCTGGGTCTCTACAAGCCTCTGAACATGGCGATCCAGCGTGGGGGAGCCGACGCCTTCCTCAGGTGCTCCAAGCAGGCGATCAAGCACGAGCTGGTGTGCAAGTGGAGTGACGGCAAAGACGCAGGGACGGGGAAGCTGCCCTGCTCCAGAGCCTTCGGGACCATGTATGAACTTGTCACCCATGTGACAGTGGAGCACGTCGGAGGACCCGAGCACGCCGAATACATTTGTCACTGGGAGAACTGTGCGAGGGACAGGAAGCCTTTCAAAGCAAAATACAAGCTGGTGAACCACGTCAGGGTCCACACTGGGGAGAAGCCCTTTCCCTGTCCATTTCACGGCTGTGAGAAAGTTTTTGCCAGATCAGAGAATCTAAAGATCCATAAGAGGACTCACACAGGTCAGTAAAATAATAATAATAATAATAATAATAATAATAATAATAATAATAATAATAATAATAATAATAATAATCATAATCATAATAATAATAATAATGTTTATTATTTCGTTTGTAATTAATTAATAATAAATGTTAAACTTTTAGGTGTTTTACTGTAATCACTGTACTATTATTATTATTGCTATTTTTCTTGCTATTATTATTATTATTATTATTATTATTATTATTATTATTATTATTATTATTAGTTATGTTGCATCATTTAGGCCATGCTTATTTTGCTATTAATTCTCTCATACTTTTCTGTGCGTGTTTTTTTCCCCCCTCGCTGTCCATGTCTAATTTTTACGCGAGTGTCTGCAGGAGAAAAAAGAAAAAAGAAATAATATTAATAATAATAAAAAAAACAACAACAACAATAACACGTGTAGTCCCCACGCAGGAGCCACAGATGAGAAGTAGTAAGACAGCTGCAAACGAGTGCAGGCAGCATGCCTGGCGCGTTGGGTGCCTCCCTCACTTCATTCAGAGAAATTATTAAATAAATGCCGGGACACCGGAGAGCTGTGACGTAGCCGTTACGCGGCCTCTGCCTCCCAGGGATTTATCTTCCTGTGTTCACAGAGCACAGCGCACCGAGATGCAGCCATGATGTAGTGGGAAATAATAAACCAAAGTTGAGGAAAGGGTTATAAAGAACGTGTTACATTTAAAAAATATATATATCCTGTTACCTTTTTTTAATTTTTTATTTTTTTTACGTTTTCTTTAAAGGGCATTTTATATGTTACCAGAAACCGTGAAATGTTTTTTTTTAAACTTCACAATCTAGTATTTTTTATGAGCAAACACCCAAACGTAAAATAAATGAGCATGCAGTCATATTTTATTCTCCCACCCCCTCCCACACACACACACACACACTCACACACACACGTCTATAACCCTAATTATAGTGAAATAAAGGCATTTAAAATAGAATTATATAAATAAAGTGAGTTGCTTTCTAAAAAAAAAAAAAAAAAAAACTGGACTGAAAACATATTCCTTGGGCACCGTCTATTATTTCTGCTGTGTATTGTTTTATTAATAAAAGCAGCAGAAGAAAGAGACACAACAGAGCCCCCTGTGACACTGGTTAAGCTATCACACAACTGCACATGCGTACAGTGTGCATATTAATCAGGCTTTTATGTAATAACAAAATGTACCATAAAACACACCAAACCAATTCAGTCATTTCAGTTTTATGGCGGCAGTTTACAACAGATGTCATCTGAAGAAACTCCACGAGACAACAAGGGCCAATTCATGCCCCATTATGAACGGACATTCATATCATCGATCATACACATATTTGGATTCAGCTATAGTTAGTCCAATTTGATTGCACTTGTAATACAGCACAGTCCAATTCAACAACCCAGTGCCTTACAGACACGTACAACTGTTATATTGCCATGAAGCTGTTGTATAGTAAACTGAAGTGGATTAACACGTTTAAACAGAAATGGGGATGAGGTCAAAATGTCTCAAAAGTTGCAATATGAGGTGCAAAAAAAGCAAACTATAAGGAGATGCACTTAAAGTGTGTGACTTTAATAAATGTGTAATACACCACATATATACATATATGTATGTGTATATATATATATATACATATAGCTATATATATATATATATAGCTATGGAAATTGCTGGAGGATTGCAAATGTGGCTTAAATTGCATGGTCATGGTTTCATGTTCAGGCCTGTAAGCACTTTCATAACTCGTGCTCGTGTCTCTCTCTGCACGTTTAGGTGAAAAGCCGTTTAAATGCGAGTTTGAGGGCTGCAACCGGAGATTTGCGAACAGCAGTGACAGAAAGAAGCACTCCCACGTCCACTCCAGTGATAAACCCTACATGTGCAAGGTCAGGGGCTGTGACAAGTGCTACACCCACCCGAGCTCTCTGCGGAAGCACATGAAGCTCCACTGCACCAAGGAGGACGTGGCCAAAGGCGGCGACGCACGTCCCAGTGACGAGGGGCATGCTGCGGAGGGCAGGCCGGCCCGAGCGTCGGACGTGGGCCAGATCAGCCCCCCTCACGCCCCCACCTCCACTCAGGATGTCCACCTGTCCCCTGAGAGCCGGGACGAGTCGACCCCGAGGTCGCGCTTCCATCACGCGTTTGACAGCAGCTTGGACTACTCGGCGCACAGGTCGCAGCCCCTCTTGGACCCTTTGTTGCTGCAGAGGGGCAGCTACAGGTCTCAATCTTCCCAGTACCCCTGCGGCCAGACTGGTCACGCGTTTGCCCAGACCCCGCGGACTTTCTCCTCAGCGTCCCCCTTTCAGAAGAGCATCGTGAACGGATGGTACACATGCCACAGTGGCGTGGACTCCTTCCCACCAAAGCAGTGCAACAACATCCCCTCCCTCTGAGGGCCCGAGCACAAACTGTGGGCCTTTGTTTTCATGTTGTAGCCTAAAAACCTAACAGCTGTGTCTCTTTTACTCTGTGTACGTCTGTGAATGCTGTATGAAATAGTTTCTGAAAAGTCCTTTTGGATTCTGCATCGCGAAATGTGGCAAACTTCTGTTTTCCTTGTTGCCCCTCGATCGGCGTCATCTACCTAGCAGGCTTCGTGAGCGAATACGTGTTGCATAACTTTCCAAAACTGACGGTCAGTCAGATAAATGAAAAGAAACGTATCGCTTTTAATGCAACATTTTTATGGATATAATTATCGGCGCAGTGAGCATTCTGAACCTAAAATCTAACAGGAAAGTTAAAAAAATAAATCTGAATGTAGCCCTCACAGTAGGGGTCTTTGTTGAATGTAAACTAGGTTTAATGTATGTCAAGATTAATAGAAATATTATTCATGACTTTATGTATATCGCAGGATGAATCATTATCTGGGTGATCTTTACTTGGGTTAAATTTTGAGATCTAACAAGCCTGCTTGGTGGGCCTGCAGCATGATTTGACTTTAATTAATATACCGGCAGGCTCATTATTTTTTCCTTTTCCTTACCCTTGATTAAGTTCAACATTTTTGCTCCTTTTTCTCATAAAACATTGGTGCTTTATAATATGTGTTTATTTCGCATTTCCGTGCAAAGTGAGTAAAACCACAGTGTTTGTGTTAATGGTAAAAAAAAAAAAAAAAAACAACAACAAAAAAAGTTTAATTAGAATACATTCCTGCTGTACATAAGCATACTGTATAATTAATTATGTATCCTTATATTTTATAAAAGTGTCTATATTCTCTTTGATCAGATATGTGTTATATACCCTCATCGATTAATGTTCACCAATGACAAAATCATTGCTTTGAAATCCATGAAAAGGTAAATTCAACTAAAAATTTTTTTATTTTTATTGTCCAAGTCAAGTGTCATAACAATTGACAATTGTCCTAAAAATTTCATGCATATATATATATATATATATATATATGTTCATATATATATATATATATATATATATATATATATATATATATATATATATATATATATATGTTCATATATACATATATATATATATATATATATATATGTTCATATATACATATATATATATATATATATATACATATACATATATACATATATATGTTCATATATATATATATATATATATATATATATATATATATATATATATATATATATATATATATATATATATATATATATATATATAATTGTGTGTATCTATTCCATTGGGTCTGAATTGGACCTGATTGCTATGTTTGGGTGCCCAGAGATTAGATTTGTTGTGAATTGGTGCTATATTAATAAACTGAACTGAAATGAATTGAATTTAGCATTAATATGTGAAATTAGATCATAATGTACAATGAAAGCGTCCACACAAAAGCGTGCTTCAATGTTGTCATCAATCAAAACTGCTGTATTTAATGTTACACTTTCAGATTTTTCAACCCATCTCAACATTCATTGAAGGCAAATATAATTCATGTTGGGAAAGTCTTTAAAAAAAAAAAAAAACTTTCAAACAAAGATGTTGGTTTTACTTTTTTAGATTTACTTTCTGCTAATGGTAAAATGTTTGCCTCCAGTACAGTTTCGCTGACACATTTGTTCACGTTTTCTTAGTTTTTGTACATTCTGGAATGCAAATGTCAACAAGCAGCTCATTATTTCGCAGGAATGAGCCAAACAGATCTCTCTTCTTGACGCCTGTCTTTGTTGTCTGCAGACTTTGAGTTCGCTTTTGCAGTCTGGTCTTGGTGCAAAGGAGGAACTTATCTGTAGCGAGTTATTGTTCCCAGTTTACACTCCATGTGTTATAAAATATATCTTTGTCTAAAGATGTCAAAAAAAGGAGAGCAGCTGACAACTCAGAGACCAGATACAAGTACAGTATGAGTCTTAATAATGATGAATAAAGAAAAACAAAACAATCTTTCAAATTTATTTTCTGACCAGTGTTTTTATGCATGTTGCTCATATTTTCAGTGGTACACAAGTTTATTTCACACGTGTAGAGAAAATCGGGTCATGTTGAGTCATTTCTTGGAAAATCTTATTTGCGGGACATGATGGTCTCATTGATCTTACAGCTAACTAACATCAAAGTACGTCTGATCATCACAACTTTCATTAGATATTTCATTAGATATTTGGATAATCATGAAAAGAGTGCACTTATTGGTGTAAGGCTGCATTTTGACCCTCTGGGGATGCTATTCTGGATACTATTTCAAGGTCATAGCACAAGCATCCGAAGAAAACTATGAACCATCTCAGCACCATGAAGATTGAGGAAAAAGGGAAACACTGGAGGGTCTCAGTTGTTCCATGTCTTAGTGAAAATCTGAAAGAAAGAATGTTAACTATATCTGCAAATATCTGCGAATGCAATCTGTGATTCGCTTGTTTATGCATTCTGTGTTCTGTGTATGTTACCCACGAGGATCCATCTTTAGGGAGATTCAGATATATTTGAATGTGCATTTTGCAATTTTACTGCATTTAAGTTTTATTTTTAACTTTCCAGCAGGAGTGTTTGGTCGGCGCCATCCACATCTTGTCAATGCGTCTGATTTTCAGTATGACACCAAGCAGTTTGAGCTGCTTTATTTCGCTTTTCCTAATTAGTAGTGACTTGCCATTGCTACATGAGAGCTACTAAATGCAATAAAACATGAATATTAATGTAGCTTAAGATTTTATATGTCTTATGAGATCATCTCAAGTGCTTGGTTTGAAATATTTAGATAGAGACGTCTTTCTGTCTTTAAGCAAAATGGGCTGAACTTTGACAGCTTTGATCAAAATGCTTTAATGGACAAATTACTAGAATTTATGAAGTAACTTTCTAAGGAACGCAACCTCGACGAGGGCTTGCATCAGGTGCTTCAGGTGTTGCTGTGGCGTTAAGACTTTTCAAGAGATGTGAATATATTTTAGGCTAGTTTGCTGTGCCCTTATGCCTTTCTACAAATAATCCAAGTGTGCACAGAAACATTTCAAGTCAAACGTGAGGCCATTTTTGTTCCAGTGCGATGCGGTGATGCGAAGCCGCAACGCCAGCCGTAAATGTCTACCACAGTACTTAAGTGCAGCGCTGTAAACTCAGACCAAGCTGTGGTAATATTCCATAAACACCGAACCCCACCACACCCCCCCCCCCCCCTCCCCCCCCAGTAATCACCACTGATTAGACCCCGCACTCCCCAGTTTGCCACTTGCCCGCCGCCATCTTTATTTTTGTGCTCTGCCTAGCAACAAGCACAGGCGCCATTTTGGATGGGGTATACATCAGGTTGATATAAATAAATCTTTTTTTTTTTTTTTTTTTTTCCACTTTGGCATTCACTGAATTGTGACAGGGTAACACCCCCCCTTGCGTTGCTTTCGGGCTCAACATGATGAGGAACCCAGCTGTGTACCAGGAGGTGGGCTGCTTTGTCACACCAGGTCTTTCGCTTTTATGCATCATCATAACCAAAAATGACATCTTGCGTAATTTACACTGTGCAGCTGCCATACCTTTCCAGTGGCGGTCAGGCAGCTGGCAGTGGCTGAAACGGCTGTGTCAGCACCGGCACGCACTGACCAAGGAGGATTTTAATTGGATCCCTGGCTTTTTCCTGAACCTCCTCAGGTCGAGTCAGAGGTGCTTTTGCTTCCCTACTTGCTTTCTTTTTATCAATACCCCCTCACCCTCCTCCTCTTTTTTTTCTTCTTCTTTTTCTTTTTTTTACCAGATTCTCTTATTCTTTCTTCTCATCAACCTTTATCCCTGCAGCTCCTGGCGATCTTCACCCTCTGTGGCTCCTTCATGATGGCCCTCTAATCTCTGCCAGTGTGACTCCATAGAAAGTACTGTTGATATGCTGTTCAAGATTCTGGCCCTCACATGAATGCAGGTTGACTTGTATAAAATGGATCTAAAAAGTTTTCACACCCCTGTGAAAATCCCAAATCTATGATGAATAATTTTTAAAACCTTTTTTTTCCCCCTTTTATATTAAGAAATATAATATATAACACTCCTGAAAGAAATTGCTGGTAGGAGTCTGTCAGTAAAACACATCTTAACTAATATTTGTCCTCTCCCTTGCCCAAGTTCTTCAAATCTTTCAGGAAAATACTTGTCCACAACCCTCTTCAGGTGACAGATTGTCTATAAGGTTCGGTATCTTTTTGGTCATTCATTACTTTTTTCCCTTTCTGGTTAAGTAATTATCTTGTTGATTTAGATTCATATGTACACTTAGTGTGATTCTGATCTCCATATTATACCAGACAGATGAAGAGTTTGGGCAAAAAAACCCAAAAAGGATAATATTAGAAAATGCTCACAATTTCATCCCCACCAGACAGAAAACTACAAAAATATCAACCTCAGGGCCACATAAAGAAAAGTAACAACAGAAAATGATGTTGCCACCACCGTGTTTCACCACGGGTTTAATGTTTTTTTCGTGATGCTCAGTCTTGTCTTGTGCCCTTTTGGAATTATGATCCAAAGTATGTCTGATCAGAACAAAGCTCACATTCACACAAAGTTTTGGCCGATTTTAGCCAGAACTGCATGTTTTCTTTGAAGGAAACCACCTCTTTCTTAGTGGAGACACAGAGTATGTTGGTGTCACAAGCAATACTTGCCAAAAGTTTCTGCAGCTCCATTACTGTTGTTGTTGGCCTCCCCCTGCCTGACCATTTTTTTGTCAAGTCTTTTTATCCTCTTCGGGGAAATGTCCGACTTTTGTAGTTTTGCTATGTAAGCATACATTTTTAGGTCCATAATGATTTATATTATTGAAAGATTTACATTTAAAATTACTTTTCATAAAAAAAACTAAGATTTTTGTTCCTGATAGGAAATGAGACTGACATCTCTAAGAAAATACAGATTTTTTAAAATAAATGGTGATAAAAGCTTCTTTTAGTGACAATTTAATAAACAATTGTATCTAAAACATGATTTATGTCCTTCATAATAACCAGTGGTAATAAGTTTTTTTTTTTACCATTAAAACAATCAAACACTTCTATTAGTACTTTTGATAATGCATCTTTGTCGACGATCTCCAAATGTTTGAGATCAGAAGGCCTGCTTGCCATCACCCTAATCTTTAGCTCCCTCCACAGATTCTGCGTCTGATTCTAGTTGGTCCTCTGGCTGGGCCTCCCTTGAAGGTCAACACAACTTTCAGTCAGAACAAACCTAATAACTTTGGGCTTAACACTGGCATAGCGTTTTGTTGGAGGTTTGCCATGTTTACACCTGGGGAATAAAGTTTGGTGTGCTCCTGACTGTTGGAGTGAGAGTGAACACCATGGTGAGATCAAAAGACCCATCTGAGGCCTTTGAAGACAGTTGCAGGCTATGAGTCTGGAAAGGGATTTAAAGAGATCTGAAACATTTTTTAGGCTACAACTACCATATAATACAAGAAATCGACTACAAGTGGAGGTCACTTGAAACAATTGCCCACATGCACAGATCTGGCTGTCCAGTCGAAGTCACTGAGAAATCGTCCTACAAGATGCTAAACAATTGTCTCAAAAAACTCTAAAATCTCATCACAGGACCTACAGCAGGTTCTTACTACTGTCGATACAAAAATGCTAACAAGCAATTGTACATGTTAACTTTGCTCTCTGAGAAAAAAGCGGATGGACAGATGAGTCTAGAAGTGATAATTCGGACACCAGAAAAAGAAAGCATGCTAGGCATAAACTAAATTCTGATTTCCAGAAGAACCCCATACCAACGGCGAAGCATGGAGGCGGAAGTGTCATGGTTTGGGGACGCCTTTCTGCAGCACGGCCTGGCCAGATCACCATCACAGAAACCATCGTTATTCTTACTGTGTAGCAGAAGGGGCTTGAAAAAAAAAAACACAAGATCAACTATAAAATATTAAAACTCGAAGCAGAACCGAACCCTGCAAAATGACCCGAAACATACCATTAAATGGACGGCTGACACGGACTACTTCATATGTACTTCATATGTTTATACCTAATGTCTGCACACTGTGAACATGGGAAAACAAAATATAAATCTTTGTATGTGCCCGCGATCTTGGCCAATAAATCTGATTCTAAAAGTCAAGTGATGGAAAGCCCTGGGCTGAGTCAAAGCCTGTTGATCTCACTGAAACGCTGTAGGGCGACTTAAAATTAGGTTTACAAGCAGGAAACCAGTAAATTCAGTCAAAAGGATGACACTAGCCATTTTTATGTTACCTGACTCCGCCAGATAGATTTGCTCCGCATATCCATCTGGAAACCTTCCGTTGAAGTAATTTTGGGAAGGGGCGAAAATACTGGTTAGCTGATTGGCCTATGTTGGTGATAGACGGGCCAAATAAACCAATCAGATCAACGAAGCATATGTCCGATAAAACTTGTATGTAGTGTCCTGACGTTTCCTTAGCCACACGAGGCATTTATGTTGACAAATGTTGGCCGGTGATTATAACACCGTTTGTTTTTGTTGAATAAATGCATTCAAATCCCTTTCTTTTCCTGGGGTGATAATGCTGTGGAATTAGTTTTGTGCTCATCTGATGAACTTTATTTCAGGTAAATCAGATTCACTGTAACTGACGGCCGGCGAGAATTCGAAAAAGGCTCAATTCAATCAAAAAGGTGCTTTGGCAAACCTTTGTTAAATTCTACAGGATGTGTCAAGTAAAAGTGGCGGTGTCTTTGAAATGATTTATCAGGGTCTTATATTTTGCATTACAAAAAGCCTAAAATTTTAAAAGGGGAATGCATGCTCCTTAGGGCAAACACTGTTTTCCAATCTGAGATAAGGTGATCTGTGTCATGTCAAAACCATTGTTTATTCGCCTGCTTGAGAACTAATACGCTTATAAAACACACATTAGTCGCGAGGCCCTTATGTTAGACAATGCAGCCATTACAGTTATAGGCCCATGTTTGGAGAATTTAAGTCCCAGCTCAGTGCTCTTGTGATTTAAGCAGTCCTTTAAATTTTCTCTGGTGTTCATATGCACAGCGGTTTTCTGATTTCTGTGGTGCCAACCCCCCGTGTAGACCAGCCTACACCAGGGCTTATTAAACTAGGCTCCTTTTTTACTCTTCTCAATGGTAGCTGCTGTGTCAACTTAAGCCCAAGCCTCACAGAAAAAATGCTCAGCTCACTGACTATTGTTACAGAATTTTCCAAAAATTGGTGCAACTGACTGAGGTATTGCTGAATAGCCAACATACAGCAGGATGGAAAGAAAAGCCCTGCCTACCCTCATGTCTAATGCATGCTTGTCTTTTGATGCTTTGCAATTCACCCTGTGGCTGGTTCTTAAAAAGAAATCTTTTTTTTCTTTTGTCATTTATTATCCATGCCTTACATAATGTAGATTCCAACAGTTTGAGTTGAGACAGTTTTTCAAATATGTTCATGGCACCTTTTCAGCCGGTCAGCTCATGAAGTTGCTGTCAAAAGGCTTATCTTGATCCAAGAACAAACAACCAACAGCCAGGGAAATATGTTTTTTTTTCTTTTTTGAGCACTTTAGGTGGCTATGTGTAATGTACATCCTAAATAAACTATATATAAAAATAAAATCTTTTAAAAACACTTTCTTTTAAGTTGTTTCGTGGACGTAGGGGTTGTGCTGGGTGAGCAAATATTTAAAGCTCTGTCAACTCTCTAAGCCTTTGCATTCTTTTAAGGGAATGACCAAAACTTTGGTGCACCGTCTTCTAATCTTTCCACCAGACCCCTTGTCATCAGAGATCAACCAGTCTGAGCCTCAATGCCCTCCACTCATAGGCAAGGCCAGCAGGCGGCTTTCATGTATGGGAAGAGCCATATGACTGTGCTTAAATCTGCATATTTGAGCAGAAACTGCTGCCTTTATCTGCATCTGTGTTTTTCTTTCTGAACATCTCTGGTATATGATCTTTGAGAAATGATCAGTTACGTTTTAGAGCCCCTGCATAATGATTCACATTTTGCAGAATGCATTTGAAGTGTTTGTTAGAAGCTGTTACAAAGGCTTTGATTTCTCCTCTTAAAGAACCCGCCGCCTCAGGTTTTTAACAAAAAAAAACACAAAAAAAAAACACAAAAAAAAACACGTTCACAGACGGTTTTAATCGCCGGTTGTCTCTCAAAACCATCACTCTTTATTTAAAAAAATAAAATAAAACTAAGAATCAGATCTGCAGTGACACTTTTTGACATGGTTTCTGAAACGTCTGTTGTTTGAGGTTAAACTTGAAAAACGGGGGATCACACTGATCACGATCCAGCGTGTTTCAAAGCGAGGGCCGATCGTAAGTGTTTAATTTTTTGTCTGTTGCAGTGCGCGTCGCGAGGCAGCTGCGTAATCAAGCCTGTGAACCCCTCATCTGACGGAAGCTTTCTCTCTCTGATCGCATTCCTACTGAAGTCCATCCATTTCCAGAAGACGGGTGTGTTGACACGCTCAAGCTTGTGCCTGCTGCTTCGAGGCCATTAAATTAATATGTAGTGGACATGAGGCCGTGTGTAGTTTTAGTGTTTGTCGAAGTGGGATCCCATGAGGCCACAGTTTAGAGGCCTTTTGAGCGAGAACGCGAGGCAATCTTGCTGTTAGCCCTAAATGCTCCAACATCACCCCAGGGCCTAGTAGCTCTACAATGATGGATGTGGGACGGTGGGGAAGAGGGTGCCCCTTCCACAACACAGGAATTCCCCTTGGGCCTTTTCAATTACCGCTAGGCAAAGGTTTTTTCTGTGCTGATATGTTGAATTAAGGCTGTGACGGTAATGAAAGGGACAAATGTGATTTGGTGTGGTGCTGACCCTCAACTGCAAGCTGCGCAGATACCACTGGGAGTACCTGCTTAGGCCTCGCTATTTGCTCTTCATGCGCCTTCAACTTTTTCACATTTTTGCCACGTCACTTACTTCAATCTATCCCAGTAGAATTTTATGGGACAGACCAACAATAAGCAACAGATAATTATGAAGTGATTAACAATTTTGATAATTTAGAAAAAAAAAAAAATCTGAGAAGTGTGGTGTGCATTTGCATTTGCTCTGGTACCCTTAAATAAAAAAAACAGTGCTACTAAATGCCTTCAGAGGTCACCTACGTAATAAACTGATTCCTCCCGTGTGTAATCAGACAGACACACAAAACCCAGCGCACATCACCCTGAACATCTCACCCCCATGGTGAAACGTGATGGTACTAGCATAATGCTATGGACTTGCTTTTCTTCAGCATGGACATGGAAGCTGGTCCCAGCTGATGGGAAGATGGATGGAGCTAAATACAGGACTCTCCTGGAGAAAACCTGTTAGTGGCTGTAAAAGGCTTGTGATGGGGGCAGGAGTCCACCGTCCAGCTGGAAGATTAGCCTAAAGATTAGCCGGAGCTCCACTGCAATCGTTCAAGTCAAAGTATGTTTGTACATTAGAATGGCACAATCAAAGTATGGACCTAAATAAGGTGGGGAATCAGTGGCAAGACTTGGAAATAAGCCACAGATGCTTTCCATCCAATTTGACTTACTTTTTTTTTTTACAAAGATGAATGGGCAAAAACTTCGGTCTCCATATTCTTAAATTTCACAACTATACACCTGAAATGTGGTATGGATATGGTGCTGTAGATACATGGGGGGAAATAACTCCAAAGTCCCACACAGGTCCCTCTGAAGTTGAATAATGTGGGATGGATACAACGTTTTTCACAAACCACAGTAGAAGGCATGTAGGATCCAGACTACTACAGGAGTCCAGGTAACAGGAAAAAGTCATCACTTTGACAATAGATAATGCAGACTAACCTTGAAATGGGCGTATACTAAGAAGTAAAGAATACTTATGTAATTTTATTGCTGTGTTTCCGTTCAGGCTCAGTCATTTTCTAACATAGTGCAGGAACTACATGAGCGGAGGGATATGTGTGGTGTGTCTTTAAGGGGGTGGTTCAGCTCCTTCTGAAAACGGTTGTTAAGACTCGGTGGTTGGGAAAAGCGTGGAAGTTAATAACGGTTCTAAGGTGCGACGTTGTTCCCTCTGGGTTTGCTGCTCTCTTCAGCCATGACCTTTGGCCTTCTGAAAGCTCGGTTACACTTGTTTAACACAAGGACTGCTGCAGCAATCTAGATCTGTGTATCTGCTGATTTCAAACCTCTGAACTCTGATCATTTCCACAGATGACTTTCCAAAAGAACAAGGACGAAGTCATGGTATTTTCATTAGCCTTCAGGGAATATTTCCTTTTCAAGATATCTCTAAAAGGTTGGAGGATAAATAAATAAAAAAAACAGATCATATGCGGCAAATGTGTATGTCACAGTTTCCACAGCTCCATTACTAAAGTTGGATATTCCTCACAATATTGGCACTTGTCCTCTGCTGTGCAACAGTAACACGGAGTATGTTTTTTGAACGACATCCCTTGGTTATGTAACTCCAAGAATTATGCAATCTGCTTTTGCAACTGGGTGTGTCTCAGGAAATATATTTAACAACAAAGAATGCAGATTTGCATGGAAATTGAACGCAATGGAAGACAAAATCCTAAACCTGCTTTCACAGTTCTAATTACAGAAACCAAATCCGACTACAGAGGCTCCGTTTGCACCGGAAGACAGTTGCTTTTCTGTCTATTTTTCAACATTTCTTTGTACGAAAACACCAGAAAATGATGGAATTACAAACAGCTGTTGTATTTAATGAGCTAATCACCATTTGATCAAAAGCATTATGAATTCAATTTTGAAGATGCCATTTATAACCATTTCATTTTACATTATCTCAAATGATAATAGCGTGTCTGTTTTTATATTAAGAAATTACATTTTTATTTATTTATTTGCAGATTGAATAAAGACACCGGCCATAGCAGGAGAAAGTGTGGGCTCATGGTTTTCCATGTGAACAAGATGCCAACAGCTGAACGTTGTTCTGGTTCTTACACGGTAAAGTGCATCCTTTTATGGATATATTGCATGTTCTAAATCTATCACTATGCCGTTCCCAGACACCTAAAGGTGACCTAATTTACACATATGCATATTCATGAATTAGTACGTCATTAAAATGATTTCAGTAATTCAATTCAAAAAGGAAAAGTATTCTGTTTAGAAAAAACAAGGTGAAATATTTAATAACAACAAAACAGCAGTTTCAATTGAAAATGTTTTTGATATTACATGACAAATATTTTTGATACAAAAATGTTATGTTATGATAAGTAGAATCAAGACTTTATGTATGGAAAGTTAAGTGGAAGGAAAAAGTGTTCTAGAAAAAGGTGCACACGCATTAACCATAACCGCAGTCATTGGTGGTAAAGCAAAGTCCGTTCAAAAGTTTAGTGCAGATCAACAAAGGGATCGACTGTGGCTTGAATCGGGACTCTAAGCGCACACAGACGCATCCAGGACCAGGGCTTACATCCTGTTAAGTCACTACGGACAACGTGGAGTGGCCTGTTGTTCAATCAAGGTCTGGAGGACGAGGGGAGCATCACAGAATCCAAGTTGCTAGATGTCCAGTGTGGGGGTTTTCACACTCAGTGATGATTTGGGGATTCGTGTCATCCACAGGTGTTTGACTTCCACGCTTCCAAAAGTCCACAGTCAGTGCAGCTATCAGTGGCGGCCGGTGAAAAAAAATCTTGGTGGGGCTGGCCAATAGATTTCCCTGCCTAACCCAGTACATGCATTTAAATTAAAAGTCGGAAAATTACTACGATTCCACAATAAGCATTTAATTAATAAAAAAACATTGTTCACAAAGGATTATTTTGGTGTTTTTGTCTTATTAATCCTTTTCACAGACTCATGCCAGAGGGTTTGCATACATGTACTGTACGTATATTATTATGAAACGAACGTTTACGTCTTGACTTATATATATATCCTAATTTTTTATTTATATAATGATTTAAGTAGAACAATGACTAGTGCAAAATTAAGTTAACGTACATCCGACGATTTGGAATGCCTCTGTGTGAAACCGGGAGCACAACAAGTCGTAGGCATTGTTTAGATTCCAAAAACAAACTAAAAGTACGCTCTAATTCACCCGTTTTGTCACAGTGGTAAGCGAAAACAGTACTGTTTTTGCCTACCAGCGGGACCTGGATGTATCGCGGATGTAGCTCGTGACGTCACGCGTGAAGTGCACCTATCACTGTGCAGCTAGGGCTATGACTCCCGGAGCCCCAAACCCATTCATTTTGGCGATGCTGATTGGCCAAATATTTATACATTTTCCCTAGCAACAGTATACGATTGGTTTTTTCGCTACACTTGTGGGGCTCCTTGAGTGACAGCCCCACAAGTGTAGAAGAAGAGAAATGATACGTTCTGTTGGTGGAAATGCACTGGTAAATGATAGAGTCAATCAGTAGAAGTGTTTTAATAATTCTTATTACATGTAGCCACGTACTATTAAGTAAAACCTGACATTAAAAATACTTTTAAAATCTATATGTATTTTGACTTTTCCCCTCCACATCTAGGGAGGGCAGCGCCCGAGCGCCCCCTATGGGCCAGCCGCCACTGGCAGCTATCTACCTGAAACATTTTGAGCATTTTATGCGTCCCTCTCGTGAGAAGTATTTTCTTTTGGAGAGGTCTTGGCAACACCCCACACTGCCCACAGCTCCAGTATCTGCTCGGATGAGGATTATTGTCCTTGATTGACAGGCCAACTGGTGGAAGACTTATAGAAGTGGGGCTGCTATACAATAGCCGCCACCGGGCCCTCTGACCACTGGCATAGGGCAAAGTGTGTGAAGTGTCTTACACAAGGGCCCAACAAATGAGACGTACAGAGCAGGGGCTCGAACCAGCAACCCACTGGTTACAGGGCAAGCTCATAGGTCCTGTCCCATTATCAAAGGTACTTGGGCCTCTTTAACTCCTAAGCAGAGCCACGGTAGCTCTGACCCAATGTTGAGTGCATATTCTGTGCAGTACAAGCATGGGTATATGTTTCAGTGGGCCAGCATTTCGGTGCTCAAATTCTTTTTTTAATTTTATGAGAAACTGAGCTTTGGGTTTCTATTAGCTCTAAGCCATAATCATCAAAATGAACAGAAATTTGGAGTTGAAATAGATCAATCTCTGTGTAATGAGTCTGCAGAACAAGTAGGTTTCATGTTTTCAATGTATTCACCAAAACAAATGAACTTTTTGATGACACTCTGACATATGTTGAGATGCATCTGCAAAGTCATGCTCAGAACAGCATGTGGTGCACAATAAGTTAATTTCATCGTTCTCCTTTTATATCCTTTTTCGTATCTTGTCTAATACCTGTTTTCAGTTTTCACCTCCTGAACCTTAAAACTCACCCTGTATCCTCTCTCACCTCGTGTTGCATCTGCCAGAATCCCATGTCTTGTAATCTCATCAAGAACTGTTGCTGTTTTAAAAATGTTATTTTAATCTAGTTTAAAGCTGCAAACATATGGTAGAATTCCTGTCTATTTTTCCTAAAAAAATAGGAAAGTATGAATGAATGTGTCTGCCTGCAATATTCAGCGGCACAGAGGAGTAAAGTCCCACTGTATTCAAGCTCACAGATCACAGAAGTTCAGAAAATCTCCTTGATCATTTCCATTTTCAAAATAGCTTCCTTTGAACATTCCAAGTCACTTGTGTGTGTGTGTGTGTTTTATTTATAAAGCCTATTTAGACAATCAAGGAGTTGAAAAATAATTAGGCTCCCATGCATGAGCTTGGACATGTACTCCCTTTCAATCAGTTAAAACCAGCTGTTAATTAAACTTCTGAGCTGCCCAAATAATTTTCTTATTAGCCGCCACGTTCCTCAGATCTGATGTCAGAGGAGCACATTTTTCTCTCTGGCTGCGTCTTTCCGAGTGTTTCTTTTCCTACAGAAATCCCACTGACCCACATAGCTGATCCCAGTTTTGAAGTGAATAATATGGAAGTTGAGGAGAACGGAGGCTCTATTATTAGTCCCGTCTGAGCCTCTGTTTAGGTGCTGCTGCTGCTGCTCTGTTGCTGAATTCCCCGAGAGGAGGCATTACCATCTCATTTGGGTAAGGCTCAGATTACCTCACGCAGCTGAGCCGTTTAATGTGGCGGGATCTGAGTTGTCAGGGCTGAGTGTTTCTCCCAGCGTCTGAATTGCACGGCCAGTCCGGATCCGCTTCGGCGGCATCACACATGACAACTTGTGATGCCACCTCACTGACGTAGCCATTAAAGGGGACTCTCACTGACAACAACACCGTATTGATCCTCAGGACCAGTTTAACAACCACCTCGCACCCTTTCAAACACACCTGAGTGGCTGTGGATTGAAACTGTTTGCCGATAACTTTGGCCGAGACGTCGTCTTCTTTACGTTGTCAGCTGAGACGGCGTGTGCTCTGCGGAGAGGCGACGATGGAAATCAGAGGAATTAATATGCAATACTAATATTTTCGTCCTGATTAAAAGGCAGTGGCGTGATGAGCAATCAAAACAAGAAATAAACTACATGGATTAAAAATTTGCTTTTAATTGGGTAGATGAAAGAGCCAATTAAATGTAGCAGAGTTAAGTCTCTTTTTCAAGTCAGCCAGCGCTCATTTATTAAAAATGAAGGCGTTTAGTGATGCGATGTATAACGCTTTTCACTTTCTTTTCAACATCTATGTTGCAAAAAAATACTTTTTTCCGGATTTTTCTGTCATCTTTTGTTTTTACGGCTCTTCGCTATTAAGTCATATTTAAAAACAGACATTGACTGATTATATTTTGATTCATAGCATAGAGGAAACCTCACACAGAGCACTCCTTTGTTAGATGTTTACAACTGAATGGGTGATCAAGTCTGCTGCATGTTTATTATTACATTTTGCTGAAACTAATCCAATCAAACAACTTTTCTAAAGTTTCTTACAGCAGTATAGATATGTTCAATAAATTGTTGATAGCTCACTGAAATAAAGATGCAAAAAATAAATAAAATCTAAAGCACTCACTCTTTTTTGGCCGCCCTGATGAATAGTTGTTAAAAACCTAGAAGTAGGTTATTCTAATCAATTAATGCAATCTCACATTGAGAATTACAATGAAAAACACCTTTTTGAGTAGATTCAGTGGAGGAAAACAATCTTACATTTAGATGTGTCAGACCATTTGGTACCAGTCGCACTTTCTGCATAGTAAATGTAACAGAAGCATGTTTTATTTCATTCCTAGCCGATTTGTCCGAGTGTCTAATACATAAATTCTTCTCTCCCTCAAGTGTGTCATAGAGGGATTTCTCTCTTAGCACTTCTCTTTCTCTTAAGACAACAAGATAGCCTGACATATGAGTAAGGCAGACGTGCGTTGATCTTTGCAGGGATGAAACTGGCAACAGCAAAGAACTAGCAGCTCCCCTAAACCTGGGGGTAATTCAAAAGTTCAAAAAAACAAGTAGAACTGTGACAAACAAGGTTGTATGAGGACCCATGCTTATCTTCTACCTGCTCGCTGTGGACAGCAGGGTGAGCGGGATGGTAATGGAGGAATTCAAAGTGTTGAAGAACTGCAGGAAAGACTGACGCTTTGGGGTCACCAAGTCTCCTAAGCAGCCAAAAATCAATAGAACATATATAGATTAGCACCTAGAATTTGCTAAAGGCTACCTGGACTTTAGCTGAAAATCTTCTTCTTTGTTCAGATGAGACTAAAGTTGAGCTTTTCAACAACAAACACTCCAAATGGGTTTGCCATGAATTAAAGGGTTTCAATGTGGTGAGGCACCTAATTCCCACTGTTAAACATGGTGGAGGATCCAGGATACTGGGGGCCTCTTTTGTTGAAGGCTAGTCTGGAAACCTTGTTAGCACCCATGGCATACTGGACTCATTTTAAATATCAGGATATTTGAATTAAGCCCCTAATAGACTCTGGTAAAACACTGAAAACAGGTCATCACCTGCTCTTGCAGCAGGATGTTGATCCAAAACATATGGCTACATCAATATAGAAAATTGCTCAACAGAGGCTAACTCAGCCTTCTTCCATGGCCATCTCAGCCATCAGACTGAAATCCTGTGGAAGATCTGAAGGGTGAATTGAAGAGAAGGGAACCGAAGAGATGACCCAGGACTGTGGACAAGGCAGAGAAGTTTCTCTAAGAGCAAAGGCCAAAGATCCCTCTCACTGGATGCCCCAACATTTTGACATACTTTAGGAGAAGACTAAGTGATGTTCTGTTGGCAAAAAGGGTTTGTACACATTTGTACCCATCTTGGTAAGATTGTTAAAAACAATAATGTCTTCAAATATGATTTCCCCCCCCTCCACTCCAACATGTACTGAAATTAAACGTTGTCTTTCTGTAAATATTTCAGTGTGAATGACCATGCTGCTGCAATAACAGCTGCACTTACTTCAAACTTCTTTACGCATGTTCACCAGGGGTGCCAATAAGTGTGCAGGGTGCTAAATGAGAGCATTTATATGATTCAGTTTTACTCAGAGCTTTGCATTTTATAATTTATCCTGAAACATAACGTTTTGCTCTCATCATGCCTTCACTCTCAGGACGCTGCAGGAACAGCTATTAACAAATGCTCATGTAAATGTTCCGATTTGCTTACAGCTACAGCAGAGGGTAATATTTATTATTTATTGTACTTCTTTTCCCCCTTAAAATAAAACTCCCCTGCAGCTGTACTTTCAGCGTAATGCATTGCAACAGAACGGTCCCCTAACTTACAGCCTCCCTAAGCGACATTTTCCTTAAATTAGTTCTTCTCTAAAATATTTGGATCAAGCCTTTGCACCAGAGCACCCCTTAAGATAGACATTATTGCAATGCTCTTGCATTAGACTGTGCTAGTGTCGTAGACTATTTTTAAATTGGTGTGACTAACAAACTGAGTTTGCGTTTCTCACTTTAAACTGTGCTTATGACATGAGGAGAAAAATAAATAAAAGTTGATTGCTTTTTCCTGTTCCTCTCTATCTGCTGTAACACTTTCTGTACAAGGGATCACAGGACGCTCATTTTTTTTTTTTTTTTTTTTTTGGTGAAATACAATTTCCGAGGCGTGATGGGGTAACTGCTGGGGTTTGAGGAGCAACAAGTTCACTTTTGGAGGATGAGCTTAAATTTGCGCAACGTGACTGCTCGTGTCGCTCTGCGATTGCACCAGCCTTACTCATCAATCAAAAATCAAAGCTTTGACAGTGACGAACATTAAAAGGAGGCTGCTGGGGTGTCCTGTGCCAAGAGGCTTCTTTTTGCTGAGCATATTAAATCACTGTAGGTTAAAAAGAGACCCATCACTGATCATGTGGAGGAAGATGGATCCGTCTGAGCAGGGACATGACGTTTGTTGGGTCTAAACAGGTCTTTGTTTTGAAAAGGTTTAATTTAAAGATCAGTTGCTTTAAAAAACAAAACAATAAATGCCCCTAAGCATTCAATTTATTTACAAAAAAAAAAACAAAAAAAAAAACTGTGTGAATATTGCCAAAGGACATACAGATAAAACTTTATTCCAGCTTGATTTGTTTTTTTTTTATAGGGGGGATGGGTTCATAAACTTCAAAAAAAGCAACTTCACACAGAGAAAAAAAAAAGAATAAATCCAATAAAAGTAACCAAAATGTCACAGCTGCCAGTCGCAGGCTGCATCAAAAATGAAAGAAAGAAGGAAAAACTTTTCATCCTGATTCCACTCATCTGCATTTAGGTGTGTTGTCAATGTTTTTCTCCGCCCCCTTTTGGGATTTGGACTCAGGCAAGAAGTCTGTTTATCTGAGCAGCCAGCAGAACTTCAGCAGAGAATTTCTCTGCATTCAGACGGTGTCTTCAAAATCTTGACGATGTCAGAGTTAACGATCAAACTAGCTGGTGTATAACGCTTTGATCTGTTCCTGTAGCCGCCCACTAATAATCACATTAGGCTCAGAGTAATTTGTGCCCAACATTGCCTAATTATTACCTGTAATTACTTGTACTTTCTTCCCCCCTTACAGACTCTTGAATGCCTGCTCATCACCTAAAATCTGGGCCTGTTTTTGGGGGTAAGTGATGTATAGATACGTATTTAGAAAAAGGTATTTAAGCGATGCAGTTTCGAAATTGTGTGCATTGCTTTATTATTTTATCCAAGACAGATCCCAACTTATGCAAATAGTTCTAAGCAGAAACAACAGGCTATCCCACTCCTTCACTGCATCATCAACAGATATTTTGCAAGTGTCCCTCAAGGTTGGGACGGAGCAACAGGACCAAATAGGTTCAACAGGACATCCGTGTTCAACGGCGTCAGAGACGATGTTAGTGGGAGTTGGTGTACTTTATGCCTTTGCCAGAGCATCTTAATTCCTGTGCAGAGGCTGCGATTTAGTCTTTTTTGTTTGTCCCTGGACATGTTTATGGGCTAATAGGCCTTTGTTAGCAGTACTCTATTTATTTAATACAATTGTAGTGTGAACAGAAGGAATAATAAACAGGCTGACTAAACATACGATTCTTCTTTTGGGCTGAGAAAACCCTGTGTAAGGACACAAAAGGGGGACGTTTCCACAGCGGAAAGTAAATTCTTTTGAAGTGGAACTAATCATCTGAGGGATGGTTCCCGTTGTCCTAACAACGCTGCTGAATTGGAATGAGCCTCCTTTTTTGTGGAAGATATGTTTTCTCCTTTTCATTCAGACCTGATGATGATAGTAGTTTCACGCCCTGTCCACCCACATTGTCCGTCCAAACTTCTTTGCAGATAAGTCTTTACTCGGAGACGCCGAACGCACGGCGGGTGACTCCTGGGCTGTGACGTCAGCCTAACTCCTCTGTCTCCTGCTCTTTCTCTCCTTTTAATGCCGTTAGGATGAAAAGGGGAATCTCCGAGTGTGAAAAGATGAAAGCTCAAAACAGCTCTTATATCATAATAGACCTTCTTAACATAAAGTTCAACCAGTGTTTTGGGTTTTTGCTGCTCAAGATTCATCTGAATTTGTATGATTTTGGATTTTTTTTTTTTTTTGTAAAATAAGAAAAGAAAGTGGTTTATTTGTGTTTAAAAACAGTAACTTTGAAAAACAACCCATATCTAGAATGCAGCAAACAAGATTGGTATAATTTACACATAGAAAAAAACTCCATATCTTAAGAATATCTATCTATCTATCTATCTATCTATCTATCTATCTATCTATCTATCTATCTATCTATCTATCTATCTATCTATCTATCTATCTATCTATATATATATATATATATATATATATATATATATATATGTGTGTGTGTGTGTGTGTGTGTGTGTGTGTGTGTTGATAAACAGGCCTTAATTAGGTTCATTACACACAGACGGATGATTTAAAGCTTTTATTTCTGTTTATTTTCCATTTATATAGTGTGATATATGATACAATGAAAAACAGCCTGACTTCAGACCAATAGAACAAAAAAAAAATACAGAAATATCAGCTTCATCTAAATTAAGTTTAATTCCTTTTAGGTTGTCCTTTTCAAAAAAAATATTTTTTACCTAACAAACAAGAGTGCTCTGAAAACATATTTCAATGTATTAAATATGACTGCATATTTATAAGTGCCAGGTCTTCAAAATTACAAAAATGCATTGTTCTCAGGCCTTCAGTGCAGCAAACACTTATTGTAATAGTAATAGTAATAGAAACAACACCCATTTACTAACTTACTAATAATCACACCCTCCTTTTAGTTACATCCTATATATATATATATGTATATATATATATATATATATATATATATATATATATATATATATATATATATATATATATATATATATATATATATACACACACACATATATGTGTGTGTGTGTGTGTGTATGTACAGGCAGAAGAACAGCTTATTTCAAAATTGTCCCATGCATTTTTTTCACATTAGAAAATAACCTTTTACTTATATAAAAATAGGACAACCTGCTTGGTGTATGAATAACAGGCATCATGTGACTATCATAGTAAACATTTTGATACAAGTAAGCCCTTATTGACTGAGCCCCTTAAACCCCCTGATAGATTCACAAAGAAATCTTCTTTCATCTGTGGCTGCAGCGATGCAGCTTTTGTACATCTCACCATCTGCCTTCAGACAACAAAAAAAAGGTAACTTTGGCCTCCTGACCTCAGACTTGGGGAAATGCAAACTCGTACCATTTCAAATCTTTGTCTTCACACAAGCTATAAAGCTCTACCTCTCCTGAGTTATAAACTATTGGCCTCTCTGCTGCTCCAATAGTCATCCAGCCGTTTTATTGTCTCAATGGGGGGTGCAGGGTTCAGGCAGCAGTCATCGACTGAAACAGAGGTGAACTCTTTGGGGGAAGCTTCCTCGCCACTGTGCCAACATATCAGTCGGATCTGTTGAGCCACGGAAAACAAAGAAAGACTTTATTGCACACTCTCACGTTATCGTACCAAAAAAACAAAAGCAGCTGTTGCTTTTGTTAAAATCCTTCAATTTCCACATCCTCATCTTGAACACACAGTTATTTGAGTGAGTGTCTTCATAAGTAGGACTGAAAATCGAATGAAAACATCATCATTACTATCTAAATTAAGCAAAGATTAAAATTTCACTTGTCATCTGATGTTTTTTTTTTTTGGTTTCCCCAGAACTTATTAGTTTTTATAATTTGTATTTTTTTTTTTTTTTTAGAATTTCAAACCCTCCCTACAGTGTTTTCCTGCTGATTATTTATACAAAGTTCTTTTGACTACATTACTCATAATTTTTCTCACAGATGATTTATTAATTGCAGTACTGCAAATAAGGACGCTGAATGAAGGAGCGTTAACTGATTATGTTGAAAAACTTTTAAAAAAAGAGAGAGAGAGAGAGATCTATCTAATCAAACATTGTTTCATCTCATTCCCACTGCAATAACTGTAGTGAATCATTAGCATCAATGTGAATCAGGTGGCATCCAAATGAGCAGCGAATCCTCAGTCAAAAACTAATTCGAGCCGATAATGGATTTGTACTTAGCAGTCGTAAATCTACATGATGTTCAGTTATCGCAGCAGCCATTCACAAACCAATTAACAGCAATCCCGACTGCTGATGTGATATTTGGAAGCAGTGATGTCACGCAGGGGTGGATCCCTGCACGCGGTGACAGGGGAAAGACATCTCTTTCTTCCATCCGAACAGCAGGATTAGCCTCTTCCCTTTTTCTTATAGGTTTCGGGAGCTGAATCCGTTTTGTCTCATCAGTTTTTTGCCTGCTGTGTCCTGCATGTTTTCCCTTAAAGCCTCACAAGCACCACCGCTAGAGCGCTGAGTGGGGAAGGTTAAAGCAGGACGCACAGCATAAGCTCATAACACACTTGAATGTAGGCCAAATTTAGGTCTTGCTGTTTTGAAAAAAACAACAAAACAAAACAACATATCAGCCTGTTAGAGGATGCAACCCCAAGAAACATCATTTATTCTACTTCTAGCGAGAAATTGGCCCATTTTAAGGTCATCTCGAGCTCTGTCTGCAGTTTAGGGACGGATGAAAGGGCTGATGGACCAAATATTTACAATTAAACAAATACATTTCTTCTTCTGAGAGAGAGAGAGAGAGACGTTGCTCATGCATGAGCTGCATGCTGCCCTACCTCTAAATTGTCCAACTATTCCTTGGCTTGCTGGTATTTTGGTAATTTTTGCATTGCCATTGTCATCACTGCGGAGTTGGAGCCTGGTAGAGGACACCAGTGCTGTGCCAGTTGGCTCAAGCAGAGACAACACAAGGCAAACACAGAACAAGTCTAATGTTCATTGTTCCAGACACAGAGAGTCAATGTTTTTGGCCAGTGTAATTTCTAAGTGTCCTGTTAATCACGAGAAATGTTTAACATAGTGACTATGAAATTACCTCATAGAGTGCATGCTATTACAACACATTTTGTTATGTGTAAAATAGATATTTATGAAGAATTCTATCCGTGTATTATTTTTTTCTGTCACGTCTTGCCAAAAAGACGGAGGTCATTTTGTTCAAAGTTATGTAATGCTGGGAAAGCCAAGGAATCTCCCTTAGTAAACTGGAGTGAAACACTTAGATCCGACCACAATCAGAAATTATGAATACAGTAATAGGTGATATGTGCAAAATGGCTCACTGCCCAGGGCATCATGTGGTGGAGGGAGGCAAAACTTGGGAGGATGGTCCCAACCAACTTTTCAATTGCTTAATTTGCTTGTCTAGTCTAAAGGATGTGGATGGGCCAATGGTTGTGTACTCTATGAGCAATGTGAGAACACATGGGCTCCATCCGAATGCCCTTAATAAGAGCTCCTACCTCCAGTTCCTTGATCTTTCATGAGGTCAACAGTAAGAACTATCGTGGGAAGGAAAGGAGCTTTGGGCTACTGTGCCGATTTCAGACAGCCTTTAACTCTGACGTCATTACGTGACGGAAACACACGTGGATGATGCGAGTCCAATCCAGGCCCACAGCCTTCCAAAAGCGAACTACAAAGTGCGCGCTCTCTTTTCTCCCTGGACATTTTTGTTGATTTCCATGAGGGGGCTGTGCTGATACGTCATGTCACGCAAAGGATTGTGGGATTCTTTAACGGTTCTTAGTGCGGGGTTCCTAGGCAAAACTAGCCGCAGGAGGGAGCTTACAGGCTCCTTTTCCTACCTCCTCCCTTACTGCACTATTCGGACAGCACTTATCATGGAGAATGCTGACGCACTTCCGCTTTGCCTAAAGAGTCCTTGCTCTATAAGGGTATTCGGATGGAGCCACGGCCGTGATAACGTTGGCAGCAGATTCACAGTACTAAGTTAAAGGGGCTGCATTTTGTTTAAAATTTTTTGCAGTTTTGCATAAACTGAATGTTTGAATCAAACATTCAGTTTATGCAAAACAAAACTGATTTATTTTTTTCAAAATATCATGGAAACCTACAACATAACTCTTCTAACTCAATCTTGTGCTTTTATTTAGACCAAATTCTTTGCAACTCTGGCTGCATGTTTAGTTTTTAGTCCTGTTGGAAGGTGCACCGGCTCTCTTGTCTTGAGTCATTTGTAATCTGTTATAGGTTGTCTTCAAAGATTGTCTGACGTTTAATTTAAACGTCTTTCTTGTTTATAAAAAAAACTTCCACCGGACATCATGTTGCCATCGCCGTGATTTCTTTTAGCAATAATGTTTTCTGGATGCCGTTCAATGTTAGTTTTCAAGCTGTTCGGCATGTGGGCTAAAAAGTTAGATTTTCATTTCAGGGGGCTAGATAAATTATTTCTAATATGTTTGCTTTACCACTATACGGCCTTTGACAAAGAGCAAATGGGGTTCTTTCAGGAAAACCCTCCCTATTGCCAAGCTCCCTAAAAGGGCAGATTTATGGCGTGCATAAATGTGATGTGCCTCACTGAGCTGTACATCTTTGCAGCTCCTCAAAAGTTACGAGTTATTGTTATGAAATTTGCATAACTTTTTATATTTGTTATAAAAAAAAAACAGAGTTAAACTCCACAACTGTAAATAAACACTATTTGTGAGGCCATTGTCTTATTTTCTTTCTTTCTTTTTTTTTTTTTTTTTTACTAATGTTCTTTATTAGACATTTAAGGCCTGGTAGAAATGTTTTTTTTATATAGAGATTAGCTGACAAAAAATTGGTTCTATTTACCATTTTTTGAGTAAATAGTGTTAATTCTGAAGATAGTTGCTGACACTCATGCGTGTCACAGTAAAATGGCCTGAAATATCAGAGTAGATAGATAGATAGATAGATAGATAGATAGATAGATAGATAGATAGATAGATAGATAGATAGATAGATAGATAGATAGATAGATAGATAGATCGATCTTCGTTCCTGTATATTTCCTTCAATACATGTTACGCTAATTCAGAAATGTGTGTAGGTTAGCATAATGCAGCTGTATCAGTTTTCATGCCCCTCATGAACCTGCAGACCTATTCTCCCGGCGGTACTGTGCTTAGTAGACAATAGTCCTGCAAATATCTGGGGCCAAGTCATTATCTACTGCTCAGCAGGTGTAGACATTATTGAAGTGTCGAACTAATGATATGTAATGAGCTCTCTGTGACACATGTCTAGCCACCCTTACTGTCATGGGGCCCATTAATATATGACAGCATCATAATTAGTTTTGTTTGAAAGCCAAACAGACGCTTATAAATCGTTCAAGCAATATTGAAGTTGTGTTTCCACACTGTATGCAGTTTTGCTATCTATGCGCTTACATCTTGGGCTAAAGAGGTGCATCTTTGGTCCTGTAAAATTGTGCATCAATAGTTCTATAGTTTCGAATCAAAAGATATTATCAAGGCAAATGCCCTGCCTATGTGTACAGTTGTGTGTGTGACTAATTTCTTTCCTTCACCACCACCATTCACTGACAAACAGAGGGCTAAATCATTAGTGTTTTTCTGTTGGGTGTGCTCTGTAAATTCAAAGCCGGCGACACAAACACAAGGCAGTCTTAAAAATTTATATTGGAAATGGTTTTTGATGTTGTGCCCCACTGCAAACACTTTCAGCTTTCTGCAGGTTGCATAGCAACAGCAAACAAAGGCAGGACCCATCTCAACTTCCCGTGGAGCGGCCGGTCCGGCGTGCCTTTGATCTTGACTGGGAAAATAGCTGAGTGGGCACTACTTGCATTTGTCTTTCATTTACTCTGACCCCCCCACCCCCCCTAAAATGTTCAGTAAAACAGCCAAATCTTCATCTGCCCCCAGCAACCAGGACCCCTCTTGGATAATCAGCCATAGCAAGGAAACCCTTTTTCTGCACCGCTTAGTTAAAATTGGACGCTTTTTGTCCAGTAGGGTCGTTTCTACCTTCATTAGGATGTAGGTCGTTTATATATCATGAAAATTCACCTTAGACAAAAATGGTCAATGAATGAATGGATTAATTTATTTAAAAGGGGACACCTTACACGAATAATGCAAAAAAGAAAAAAAGAAGAAGTTTTGTATAGAAGACCATTATAGCTATATATTAAAGCTGCTAGCTTTTCAACAAAGCTAGCAGCAACAAAAACAACAATACCAATAATAATGACAATATACATTAAAATATCACATTTTCCATGGATAGTGAGTAGGTTATTATTTTTGTAATAATAATAATAATAATAATAATAATAATAATAATAATAATAATAATAATAATAATAATAATAATAATAATAATAATAATACTGTATATATTTTTGATTTTGTTATAAATGGTAAGCTTTATAAAAACTGACTTTGTCCATGAGATAGTTATGGTTAACTCTGCCTTATGTTTTCTGTTGGACAATGAATAAAGCCTTGACAATAGGAAACAGACGGTGGATATCTCTATAGAATGGTTATCTCTTCAAACAAACCATGCTGAATGCAGCCAATAAGAATTTCAATAATTTGATGGGCAAGACGTCTTTAGACTCCTTATCTGCAAAGGACTCTGTAGGAATAGCAGGTTTCATTGAATTAAGATGGTGTAACAGCCACAGGTTTTTACTTTTTTCAAGTAGTCTCACTGCAGAATTTATTAACCTGTGCCCCAAGACACTGAAGTCAAAGCCTTGCTGAACACTTGAAGCATCCTAATTTTGCCTTTGAAAGTCTAAGCATTATGAACTAACCGGAGAGTATCATTTGTATTCTCCAAAAGTCCCAATGCCAACAGAAAACTGGGCACATTTGATTTGGATAGTCACAGGGCTGCTGGAGAGTGCTCCTTACTTAAATAGGAAATTCAAGCTACGCAAAAGCCAAACATTTATAATCCATTTCTGGGTGTAAATAAATGTTGTCAAAGCAAGTCCTTGGAATCAAAATATAAATAACTCATATCCTATGCATTTACATGACCAGAGCTGGATGGTGTAATGCATCTTAGGGCTATTGAATGTAATCTTAGTTTGCTCTGCTCCGCTTTGCTTTCATCGCAACAGCTCAGACAGCTTGGAAGATTAAACAAATTGAAGTGTTACACAGTGTTTTGGTGTAATTTACGGTAATTGATGTTTCTATCTGGTGTGGAGGTCTTTAAAAGCAATTGCTTGTGTTTGTTGAAAGGCATGCAGCCCAGTAGGGTGTATTGACTTTGGCTGTTGACTGGTACTGCTGCATTGGCATCTGTTAATGCCCTCCCATTGTTTGACTAAATGACTAACTCCTCCGTAAAGCTAAAAGCACACCTCACTAACTGCCAAAAAGAGACTTCAGAGTAAGTTTATGTTTTTCACCCACTGTTTGCCGAATTCGGAGGAGAATCGCAAATTTACAAGTAGGGGAAAACGATATTTTTGCTGAGGTAATTTAAGGTAAGGTAAATATTAACACTCTTTGCTGTCTTTGTTGTCTTCGCCAAAGGCTTACAAAAAGGTAATTTAGCATCACTCCTCCAATGTGTTTGACATAACTTTCCCTTTTCTGAATACTCATATTAAAAAAAACCTCAAGATACAAAAATTGATCCATCACATGTTGTTACCCAAAAATGAGATCCAATCATGTTATTCCACTCCATAAAACAATGCATTTTAAGAATGACATCTAAAATACTCAAAAATGAACACAATATTAAAACTTCAAACATATAGCACATCTGTTTTCCATTGCTGAAATGAAGCGCTGCTTAGAAAATGCCTGAAGATCCTGTGTAGGTCCCTGCCACTGAGTGTTTTCTGCCCTGCGCTCCAATCAATGTTTCATTGCTGGTTTTAGGTCCAGCATACATTAGCTTTGGGAATTTTAATTCTACGTTTGCAACAACCAAATCATTAAAACAGCAAGATTTTAATTTAGAAAAAGATCTTTAAGCCTTATTCTGAAAGGCCAAAAGAGTCATGTTGTTTAGATCCAGTACTAATGTGGAGCCTATTTTTGCAACAAGCTCATCTGTAAAATACTTTTATTTTTAAGAGAACGTACAAGCTTTATTTTGAAAAGATAATTACATTTTAATCCCTGGTTTAGTTCCCACATTAATGTGTAATATAAGCCCTAAACATCACATGCATCATTGTAATTGTTTGGTATTTATTCCCTATACAGGGCAGGGCAAAGGCAGAACCAAATTAAGAAATGCTTAGGGCCCAAAAACAAAAGGCTAGCTATCAGGAGCACCAGAATAGTCACATAAATCAGGTATACAAATGTAATTATTAGATTTGTATGAGTGATACATAAGGTCTCGTCATGCAGACCAAAACAAACTTTGATATTGAAAATGTTCTATTTAAATTAGTGAAGTAAGAATATATTGGTAAATATGTTAATGTTTCAGAAAGTCATAAATAACAAAATAGTATGTCATATATGGAGTATAAACATGGATTATATGAAGAGGATAGAGGCCCCCAGACCACATTGTGGTTAAGGCTCTAAACAGCCTTTTAATAAAACATGGACTTTTTATGCTTTCTGCTGTATCACTGAGCAGACACTTTGCTTTTATAATAAATAAAATCAATTACCCCCTGGGGCCAATAAAAGTTACTATTTCCATTGTTAGAATATATGCAGTTGCTTTTATTGTTTAAGAAAAATTGCCCATGGAAACAAATTTATCAAATAAACACTGAAGCGTTCCTAAATTATCACCTAATTTCTTGATTATTGTTCTCTCTTTTGTTCTTGTACAGATTTTTATTTTAAGAAGCATCTTTTTGAGAAAACTTTTAGGGGAAGAAAATAACCTTAGGGACATTTTAAAAATATGTTCTACTCTTTTATCAAAAGAATAGAACAGAAAAGTAGTGTTCATTTATTGTAGTTTTAATTTTATTTTACTGTTGATAATATATTAGTACGCTCCACAGTGCTTTTGAGGCAACAACTGATACGTTATTTTACTAAACACATAAATTATTACTCTGGCGTTGACATCCCTCCCCAAAGCAAAAAGATCATGTCCTTCATATTCTGTACCTTACAATGACATTACCTTGGAATCAGTTTTGTAAACTAAGCTAATGAACCATTATGGAGTTATTTATGCTTGTGCATCGCTTTCTTTCCAAATTATAATGGATTTTTCTATTTTTAGGTCAGTGCTTCAGTGCAGTCTATTGTTACTATACATTTTTAGATAGTAAATGTAAAAAAATCAGTTTAATGTCACTGGTCTTGGTGACCTTTAACCAATTTCATTATAACTGCAATGACAAATTGTTGAAAACATGCTCTCAAAACATATAAACAGGGAAAACATACCAGCATAGGAAGTGTACTTAATTTTTTTTTTAAATCCAACAATGAACACCATAATCCGCTGACCTGTACGGTTCTTTCTAGGACTACAAGGCCACGTGTAACAGTGTAACAATGGTTCTCCTTTAGGGTCTAACTTATAATGTCAATAAAAGCTAAAAAGTAATGTAAGAACAAAATGTATTTAACCAGAGAACATTGCTGTTTTTGATATAATCAAATATGACGTGAGATGTGATCCACAATATTGAGCAGTTTATGCAAAATCTCTCTTCCTACAATCAGCTTTGGGGCTTCCATAACTAAGTTGCTTGATTCGGATGCTGCCAGCACTTAATATTATGATGGATGCATTTTCCTTGGCAGCCTTACAAAAACAAAAATTGTATTCTACTGATGTGTCACTTGTCATAAAAATCTTCAGTGCTGTGTTTTAAGCTAGGTCCAGTTCAGGTATCTGGATCTCCCTTCCTCTACAACATATCCTCCAGAAATAGTATTCAGTTTGTTCTTACTCGTCCCGGCCTCTTTGATTACCTGTTTGTCTCGTTCACGTTCACGATGAGAACATACATTTAACTTCTCCAACTCGTGGTTGCCTTTAAGAAACTGCAGCACCCCAGCCTGTTTCTGCAAAAGACAGAACTCACATTTAAAAGGGAACTCTAAGGCTACATGTAGTAATTAAAAACAAAATGCTAAACTATTCCCACCCTGAATCCTTTTCACATTTCATCAGGTTACACCAATCAACCTTAAAGAATTGAAGTTTAAGTAGTAAGTAGTAAATTATAATTAAAGAATAATGAATGATAAAAAAATACAAGGTTTTCCATTTTTAACTAAAGGAAAGCTAAAAGGTGGAATAATGTATTTTCTTTCATCCCCCATTTTATTATAATACCCCTAAGCAGCACCACCTGCCTGTCTAAGACATTAATAAATAAGCCTTAAAACAATAATTCCTTCATATTTTAATTTAGTTTTAGTCTGTAATGCGTGCATTCTTTTCTGCTTTATATTTATTGTTTTATTCTGGTGTTATGTGGTAATCTACCAAATAAATTCTCAGTGAAATGTATTGAATTTTGCGGTTTTAATGTGACAAAACATTAAAATGTTGGAGGAGTATGACTACTTATGCAAGGCCCTGTAGTTTTCTAAACAATAGCAATCAAACTTCTGCACCTTCACCAGATTTGCATAGCTACACCCAACATCCAAGACCTCCCAATTTTAAACTAAACTTGTTTTTCATTCAAAATTACTCCTTTAACTGACAATCGACCATGAACAAACTTAAGTCTATAAAGATCCATAAAAAACATTGAATCATGGTCTAAGCAACTTAACCAGGAAGAAATGCAAAAAAAACCAATTAGGAAATTAAACCTTCGTCAATTACGAAAACCCTTTTTCTCCAACATATGAATAAGTATGACACAAAAAATGTCTGCATCCTGCACTGTATAGCTGACAATTTCAGGTACTGTGTGATAAAATGACGGCTATTGTTGGTAGAGCCCAATTTGCCCAAAATGTTTCTATTCATTAAGGTAAACATCCCTGGTTGCTTTTATGAGCCTTACAAGGCTTCATATTGAAGTTCACTTCATTGTTAGTCTTGCCGTTTTACAAATTCCCCTTTTCTCTGCTATCATCATCACAGCACCTGTGTCAGCTGAATCATGCAGCTGTTTTATTTGAAAAAGCTCTTTATATCCCATATAAACTACCTGCTCTGCAGCAAATGACTGGCAGATGCATTTCACAGCTATATCAGGTAAGTTTAGCAGCCAATGAGCCAGCTATTAACAGAGGCAGTTGGAGAACAAAAACAGTGGAACTAAAAGTACACACTGTGTTAAAATGTGCATGTTTTCATGAGAGACAGACCCAAATCAGAGCTTAAACAGCATAATACAGGCATAATAAAATACCCCCAAATTACTTTTTCCTCCTTTTCCTGCAACATTATTATTTAAAAACCATGTTTATCTACCCGTACTGTCTATATCACTTATTAAAGCAATTAATCAAAATACAGCAAAACTGTTTGTGGTGTTCCCTTTCAGTGCTGTTTGTGTTTTTATTCTGCTTTACAGAGTTAAAATAAACTATTTTTCCCCCATGTGCTTCTTTGTGAGGAAAGCTCATTGTAGCTGTTTCCTATTTTGGGTCTGGCAAAGCACAGAGCTGAAGAAGGCTTTTATTTTCCTGCTGGATCCCTTTATGGAGTTTTCTTTAATATGAAAAAGTCTTTCCCATCTCTTTGTGCTTGGTGCATACTCCTCTGTATGCATGAAGCAACACAATATTTGCATACAGTCACATTGCTCAGCGCCTGCACTTCTGCAAAAATTATCTCTACTATAATAATAATAATAATAATAATAATAATAATAATAATAATAATAACGCAATTTTTGGAAGAAAATATGAAGACTGAAAAGAGATCCCCCTCATTTTCTCTTCCACAAACCTAACTGAACCAGTTTTAGCCTATTTATTTATAGTAGGTTTAAAATTCTGAATCCTCTGAAAGAAGACTGTTTCAGCAGCATGTGTCATCACATTACCGCTGACGAAAAACAAAAAAAAAAAAAACAAAGCAAACAAACATGTCTTCATGCTTGTCTGCACCTAAACCCACTTACTAAAATGACTGCAAGTGACACCTGACAACAATTTTAGGACACGCAGGATATTCAGAACCTTTTGAGCCCTAACGCGCCTGTTTACTGTCACTTTAATTTATGTCGTTTGTCTTGTGGGCTGTCTGATACGAGACACTGGCAAGTGAATCTTCAGCCCCACGCTGGATTGACATGTTGTCTATTTGTCAGGGGTGTGGCTGCACTGCAGCAAGCTTAAAGTTGATGTTAAGAGTCAACAAAGTGACATCCAGATAAAATGCCAAGATTCAGGTGTTTACATCACAACATTTCATTTCAACAAGTTAAAATTTGTAACTCAATTAATGGAGCATTTAGAGCATTTTGTCTTAATATTTGACCTCACTTTTTCTCAAATACAAAACTCACATTAGTTATGGATTTTACATGGTTGAAACAATACTTTTCAATCAGTTTAGACTTGGTTGCTGGGTTAATTCTAGAAATGCAAAGGATCATTTCATCAAATATGCAAAGCAAAAATTTATTAGCAGTATGGTGTCTTAGCTTTTTGTATAGATTAGGTGAACGGCTAGCAGGAATGCCTCATATGGACTTAACCAGTCCGTCACAGGGTAACTCAGACACACAGGACAAACATCCTCTTACCTAAGGCCATATTTTAAAGGCCAGTTTAGAGTAATCTGTTAATCTGACAGTCATGTTTTTAGACTGTGAGGAACTCTGAGTACAACCTATGCCTGCATGCTTGCGGTGAACATGCAAACTCCACTCAGAAAGATCCAAGGCCAGTATTCTAACCCAACATGTTCTAGCTGAAAGGCAGCGGATCTACCAACTGCACTAATGTGCAGCCACCTTCCTGGATCAATAAACCAGAAACGTTACATTTACAGGGCTCCAGACTAATTTTTGTTCTGGGTGCACTTGTGCACCTACATGTTTTTCTGAAGTGCACCACTACAAAAGTTAGGTGCACCTGAATCACATTTAACACATCAGTTAAATTAGTTTACTTTTGTGGTGTTTATTTTAAATCACTGTTTGTGTAGACGAGATTAACCCGATCAACATAAAATTCTTTATTCGAAACCCAATTTACGAGAACTTGATGAAAAACTGTTGGTGTTTAAAGCGCTTCTCTGAGTTCGAAATAAACATGGATCTGGCGCATACAAAACATATTTTTATTAAATATCTAGTCCATACAAATCAAATCAGAAGAAGCCCTATATAACGTCTGGCTTCCTGGTACTTTTCCTTTTGTGATCAGCTCTAGCAGCAGAGTAGGTTGTGACGTATTCCTACTTTATTTGCTCTATTTGTCAGCTTCAGTCTACCTCCACTATAACCAGTGTTATTGTTAGCAACATTAGCTTCTAATGCATTTACAGATTAACAAAGGAGGAAGACAAACTGGTTTGTTTCATTGCGTCAATATATACTAGTTGACAAAACTGTCAGCATTTTTCTGTGTCCTACAGCAGAACGGAGCGTTGCGTGGTTCAGAACTGCGCACCAGGGACCTGGGAAAAGACTTTTGACGGAGAAACTCAGACCGACTGATAATCATCATTTGGTGTTTTATGTCTTTGACGCTAATATTTATGCTGATAACACTAGCTTATGTTGATTGGAAGGTTTACTACTTCACTGTTGCAGATACATAACCATGATCGCCACTGTGGGGATGGTAGCCTGGTAGTTAGAGAGCTGGGCATTTGGAACTTGAGGATGCTCCAAAGTTGGCAGTTCAAAACTCTAGGTCCCTGAGCAAGACCCTTCACCACAGATTTCCCTCCTCTCAGTGTTAGCAGCACATCACTTTCTAAGGGATGGGTAAAAGACAAAGACAAATTTTCCCTTATAGTACTATAAAGGGAAATATTTATCTAATTTTAACAGGTTCCTTTTTTAACACTCAGTGAAATTGAGTGTATTCAGGGGCTGTATCCTTCAAAGGCCGTATTTGTAGGCCAATCAGTTCGCAGCACGGCTACGAAGGCTGTCTCAATTCACAAATCCTTCCAAGACTCCTTAAAGTTCCTTCCTTTTCCCCGATTTGAAGGTTGGGTCTGGTGCAGGGATCTTCAGTCCCAGTCCCCGATGTCTGGTGTCCTGCAACTTTTATATGTGTACCTGGTCCAACACACCTGAGTCAAATAATTAGCTCATTAGCAGGACTCTGGAGAACTTGAATGCACGCTGAGGAGCTAATTCAGCCATTTTATTCAGGTGTGTTGGACCAGGGACACGTCTACAAGCTGCAGGACACCAGACCTCGAGGACTGGAATTGAAGACACCTGGTTATAGCTAATCCTATCCCATGGTTTAGTGCAGGTTAAAGAGAAATTTTTACCCGGAAACAGCAATGTTGGAGAGGAGTGAAAAGCCATGAATAAAGTTGTATATATTGCGCTTTCTGTGACATAAAAATTTACTTTTAAAAAGATTTTAGGCAGGAAGTTAGCTATATTAACCCAAAATGTCTGCTCGCTTGATTTTGACATATCGCTTGATTTTAAAAATGCTCGGACGTGCTCGGACCGCAGATCTGTGCAAATCTTGACATTTTCGTGTAAACTTGTTTCATTCTGCAATATTTGACCTAAAATCATCTTAGTGATGACATCTATGGGTTGAAACCACTGATCTCTATTTATTCACTGGATTGCGCATTTGCCTTATATAATACACGTCACTGTGAAGCCACCAGCTGCCATATTGGTACTCCGTATTTTCCTCCAGTAACTAGGGAATATGTGCGCTACAGCATCAAATAACAATGATTTTCTCATGTTCAGGGGGATTAAGACTTTTAAAATGTCAAATGCCATATACTTTTATGTTATGTACTAAAACTATCAAGTACTGAGAAAGTCATGTGCTGCAATATTTATAGTTATTTATTCATATATATATATATATATATATAACATATATAGATACATAAATAACAATATACAAAAACATATATATATATATATATATATATATATATATATATATATATATATATATATATATATATATATATATATATAATATAAATAACATATTAATAACATATAACATATTATTCCAGCACATAATTTTCTAGCACTTGATAGTGTTAGTACATCCACTGACTGTAAAATTACCGGTGAAACGTTTTCACACAGGCAGAAAACTGCTTGTTGTTGTAATCAAATCCTATGGGGTTCTGTGAGAGTAGGGAGTAGCAAGATGGCGGCCAGTGACTTCAGTTTTTCGGGCAAATTAGCAATCCAGTGAATAAATAGAGATCAGTGGTTGAAACCTGGCTACTGCAGCTGACTCTTCCTATTGGCTAAAAAGGTACAGCTTGGTACAGGTCCGAATCGCAGCCTCTCGTTCAGGTATCTCACTCAGACACATGCCCCTGTGGCGAATCAGGAGTTGGAATGGAAAGCATTGCGAGCATTGATTGACAGCATTTGGTGTTTGTTACCATTTTGAATACTAGTACATGTTGGCAATAATGCTGCTAAATTCAACTGGAGTGGCTTTTCTCCTCTGCTGCCTCAGCAGCATCGGCTACAGCCATCGTGGTGTCAGCGCCTTGAGCCAGCGGCTCAAATTAAAAAACCTCAAGCCCGCTGGTCAGCCTCCATGTTTCAGAATGTCAAATTAAGCTTGTGATCACTTTGCCCCATCTTGACCAAAGCCCAGCTCAACCGCTCAGCTCATCCCTACACTTGGCCATACCCCTCAGTCTATTAATACATTTGGTTTAGTTCTACTCTGACTTCTCTTTTTGATAAGCTCACTTCAGTTTTTCTTACAGTACTATATTGGTACACAGAATAATAATAATAATTATTATTATATCATGTTGAAGTGTTAACAGAAGCTTATGATGTTTCCTCTGTTCTGTGCCATAGGTCAGTAAATGTTCATTCCAATTATTATTAACTTTTAAGAGTTGAACAGATTCTTTGGTCATGATTCGACTAGTGTGTTGATGACAGTTTCTGATAAGTACTCTGTAGAAAACGTGGCTTATTACTGTATGCTAACCTATGCTAATACTGACTCTGGAGTTGTGTGTAAAGCTAACTGAGAAACAACTGAAAGACTGCTGAATTGATTGTGAGATTCTCTCGATATTCACTAATAAATGTTTGTGATTGGTCAATGTTTGTGATTGTGACTGAATCTTAGCAGATGTGGGCAATTTATGGTCCTTGAGGGCCAGGATCCTGTTTTAGATGTGTTCCAGGTCCAGGACCAGAATGAAATAGTTTATTTGTCTGAAGAAAGCTATTAAAAATAACCATGGTCATCACCTGCTAATAACCATTTATAGTGATTCAGGTGTGTTTATGCAATGAAATGCAATGTCGTCCTTCTTCCAGGGCACAGAAAATACTCTGAAAATCTCTGAGTCGTTTATCACATTGTTGATTTTTTACGTTGAGCTTGTGCACATTACTGTTTACGTAAGTCTATGGCACAGCTGAAAACAGTTAGCAGTGAATAGGATGTTCCATAGATGTTTTAATCCAGCTAGTATTATCAGCTTTAACCTTAAGTAGCATGACTTCCAACAGTGTGACTAGTTATTTGACAACATACTTGGATGTGCTGCATTCATGCCTCTTTACTCAAAAACTTTGTTCTTTCTTGTTTGTCTGAAGTTTCATTTTGTTTTTTATGGGAGCAGATATGTTTTCCCCCTTTGATTAAAATAGTGTTTACCAGCCACTGAGTAATAATGTCCATGGAGGACAAAATAACAACCTTAGTTGTCTGTGACTATATAATGTGGAGATAGTATTTTTGTGTTTTGTTAAACAATTACGTTAAAATCCTATTAATATTTGACATTAATTTTTATTTATAGTCATGAATAACATCTTGTTGATATATGGTTGGAAGTCTTTCAATATATTAGTTAATTGCTGTTAACAAGTATACAAGAATCCAAATTAGCAATTAGAATGTGTAGTTTATTGGATATTAATGTATAATAATCTTTAAAACAGTTTATTTTTTCTCAACAAACTAAAAACAGAAAAAAACACTGCAGTATTTTTTTTTAAATATGTTGCTACAAAAGAGAGAATTGTAATGTCTGTAATGTCTGATTTTGATGTTTAAGTGAAAAGTATACCTGTGCACCAAGTAGGTACAATTTTGACTTATTTAACTATAGTTGCAGTCCGACAAATCATCAGTATACTTAAAGTATTTTTTATAAAATATAAGCATACTTAAATTCTGCTATTTTGGAACAATAATATACTATGTGATGCGTTTTTATTAGTGTAATGGTAATACATAATCAATAGTCTACATGAAAGTGAAAGTATATTTACATGGCATTAGGGTGCTTTGACAATAAAGGAGTTTATGAATATATATTTTTTAAATCCATTCATAGGTGTGACAATAGATAATAATGTTGTCTGGAAATCACATTGAACACATATATAATCTAAATGTTTTGCAAATACTTACATTTTGAAAAATATGACCCAGAAATAATTAAACATTAAAATTCCTGGAAACTCCAAGTACACAAGTACACAAGTACACAACAAAATGTGTTTAAGAGGTAAAAAGGGAGACTTTGTATGATAATTCCCCCTTAAAATTGAAGCCATTTCCTGAGTTTTAGCTTGATTTTTGTGTTGCTTTTGGCTTTTGAGGTGCTTATTCTCCAGGGTTTTTACTTGTTTACTGGCATTTTGATTGAATTACACTGTGAAAAAGGTGGAGTAAATCTGCAGATAAACATTTCACTATGGAGAGGTTTAAGGTTGATGTGTAAAAAACAAAAAATAGAGAAAGAAAGAAATTGAGAAAGAATTTACAGATTTAACAACAATCATACTTAACTTTTAAACTGCATAAAGTTTGAGACTATGAAACAATTTTACACTGAGTGTTTGTTTTGACAGATGGAAGCGAATGATGCATTATAATATTTAAATTGACATCATTAGTATTTTTACAATATGTATTGGACATATGATGTGAACAGTGTTGCTCACACTAAACATACACACCAAACAAGCACAGCGTGAAATGAACAATTTAGCCATACATTTTCAGGATTTTCATGCTATTTTCAACGTGTGTATGTTTTTTTTTTCCACCTCAGGGTAAAACATTTTTAGGGTTCCTCCCATTTTCTAACTCTTTGCTTGCAATATCTCAGTATAGAAAACTGAAATGCACGAAAGTCCAACGATTTCATGCCAATTTAGCGTGATGCAAAGACAAACACCATCACAATCTGTCAGCCTATATGCTATACATACACTTGGGAGAAATCAGTGTCTGTTTGTGCCATATAGAATTATCACCTCTTAACTATATGACATTTCTGGAAGGAGAGAAAGAAGGAAAAAAACAACAATCATGGCACAGACGGAGTGGGGGTGGGGTGGCATTTGTCAGTGCTCTCGTTGGGGTTCAAAAGTAGAATATAAAATGTCTGTCTTTGTCTAATCCAACACATTTTATTTTTATAACTGAGAAATCTGTTCAGGGACCCCAACATTTTTCCAACTGTCAGGGTGTCATTTGTCTGGGAAAAAAAAAAAAAAAAAAAAAAGTGAAACTGAATTCCCTCCCCCAGTCCTTCTGCATGTTGTGAGGTTAGCTGTTGCAAACATGCAAGGTGGAGGTGTGGATGTATAGGAGGTACATTTATACACTTCAAACATTTTTCAGACATGGTCACCCAGCCGTGCAGAGAGCACTTTGTCGGATCTCCAGACCGGCTCTTTGACATTACTTTTGCCCTGTTGCTTCATCCTCCATCAGTCTCCATTGACTTTCAAGGAAGAAAGGAAAGCGGTCGGACTTTGGAGTATTGTCCCTCATGTTAACCCCTTTTTCTACCACGTTCCATTTTCTCCCGTTTCCTTGTGCCACTACTCTCCTCCCATGGCTTCTTCTTTTTTTTTTTTTTTTTTCCCTGCCTTCCCTGGATTCTCCTCTCCAGCAGCCCACGCAGTGAAGCCGTCAAGCCATTAGTGAGTCCCAGCGCTGATAATGAAACCTCGGAGGTGGTCTGAGCCAGTGTGGTTGCGAAGCTGGAGCACAAGAGGAAGGTAGATTATGATAATTACCTTTTCCATGAGGCCACAATGAAAAAAAAAAAAAATCTCACTTCCTGCAGGACTTGATTGGCAGAGCGGCACACGATAATCAGGTTTGACAGCCTTTAGCTGGAAAAAAGGATACACCAAAATTGTATTAAAGTAAGTTCTAATCATTTCTGATGATTAACACAAGGAATAACATATATGAAACAATGCTGCTGTTCTTTCCCCCCCTTGTTTGCGGTCTTTATCCGCATCCCCTCACTGGTGTTTATGCGTTGTGTGTACAGCTGTGGTTTAGGACCCCACACATACTGTACAGATGCCTAAAACATCGCCGCTCTCACTTTGAAGAGCCTATGAGGTCAGGTTTTAAATTATGGTCTGAACCCACACCAGGTATTCCCACAGCTCTCCAGCAAATCCATTTTCCACACAATGCATTTCAAATCAAAGCAGCGTCACCATAACATGCCTTAGGAAACATTAAGCCATAGTGTGCTACTTTCATGTAAGGCAGCATAGCCTCTGTGTGCTTTGATGTGCTTCACGTTTTTTAATGCTTTATTAATAATAACACATTGGCTTCTTCTCGCATCACCACCAGCTTCTGGTGCTGCTTTTTCTCCGTCTGAACAACATCACTCGCCCCATCCGAGCCCCGGCTGCTTCATCCCACCCTGGCCCCTCAGCTCTGTTACAGGATTGGCCTGTTTGTGTTCAGGAGGGGGATTACGGGGAACGGCATGGGTCTTGAGATGAAGAGAGTGACAAAGGCCTATCAGAGGGCAGGAAGTAGGCAACACTCCCACGTCATTGGCTGCAGAGGGAATCAAACACATCATAATTTCTTCCAGCCATTCCTTCTCCGGCTGCCGAGCTTTTATTTCCTCACCAAAGAGGAGGGGTGTTTGGCAGGGATGGGGAGGTGGGTCAGGATTTGGGTTTCTGTCAGTGAGTTTAAGTGTGTTTGCTCTCATGTTTACCGCTCTCTAAAGGCAGAAGTAACCGGGGATGAGCATGTAGACGCTGATAGCACTCACCTCCTCCGCTTCTGGCCAAAATACAAACCAGCCTGTGCAGTTCTGGTGCTGTCCAGGATAAACATAACGAATTGGAAGTTCTGATTCAGGCTCAAATCAAATATTATAACCAGATTTTTTTTTTTTATTATATTAACTTCATTAGTGGGGGGGGGGGGGGGTGACTTTATAGTTGATGGCAAAAAAGCAAAAATGGGACATGGAATGTGAGGTTTTACCATTTTAAAAATACTAATCCCAATACAGTGAATAGGTGCCCAACACATCCAAATATCTCCTTTTTGGCGAGCAGGCATTATTATTACTGTTATGATTATTTTCTCTTTATTTGCATTGGTAAATCCCACTGAGACCCTGGATCTCATTTGTTTTTACCCGGGACCTGTTTAAATCAACAAACAGGACAAGGGTATATTTAAAACAAAAAGAAAGCAATTCAATAAACAAAAATAGGGAAATTAAAAGCAGGAGACACAAGCAATAAACCATCCACCTCTAGGAAGGTTCACCACTGTTTATCATAATGGCTCCTACTATGGTTCTCTTGGGTCCCAAACCCTTAGAAATTACTTTGTAACCCTTTCCAGACTGAGATATCAGTGTCTTTGTTTCTCATCTGCTCTTTAATATCTTTAGATGAGTTGCTTTTTGAGATAATTTAGCCTACTTCCTGCTGTCAGACAGGTTCTATTTAATTAATTTCTTAATTCTACAGGCCTGACAGTAATCAAACCTGGGTGTGGCTAATGAAACTGAACCAAAACATACATTTTTTCTCATCTAAGTCATGATTTAACAAGGTGAGCAATTTTATTTCACACTAAGCTCGGGTATTATTAATAGCTTGCTTCTTTTACGCAGGTTTGTAGTCAAGAGATTAATTTCAGCACAGCAGCATAAACAGAGTCCAGCATATTTCAATGGGACTGTTTATATAAATAAGCTAAGAAGGTAGCTACTACAAGCCCATTTCTCTTGTTAAATGAAAAACAAGATTTGTTATTGTTAGAGAGCCTTAGTTTTGGTTGAAGTTGTTCGAAGTTGTAAGATTTGATATGAGACTCCGAATAAATTTATTTTTTTTATAGATTAGAATATCAAGATTTTTATAACAAGACACATTTAATTGAGTTGTCACATGTGTGGAGAGGCACATAAGGTTTTCGATTTGTTTGAAACATACTTTCTTCAACGTTCAGTAAAAGTTTGATGTGAAGCAACGCGACTGAATATCGTAAAATGTAACCTGCAGATTGTCAAACACAAGTGTGTGCTTAAGAATAATAAACTGTGTCACCAGCATAAAGGCAGAGAGCTGCCTCACTAACATCCTGACCCACACCACAGACGTAAATGGTAAAAAGCTTTGGCTGAAATATAAAACCCTGATGCATACAGTTTGTCACAGCAAGAAACAACACTGACATGAACACTTAAGGACAGAAGGAGCATTAAAAATCTAGGTAATGGCTCAGTACAAAGGCCAGCTTCTGAAAGCCTGTGGCAGAAAATGTCGTCATTAGTGTCAAACGAGTGTCAAATAAGTCCATAAAAAACAGTGCAGGCTTATATAAATGCAATAAGTGCTTCGTATGATTATTCCAGCTAATATCCACATTTGGTGACAGCCTGAAGTGCAATTGTTTCGCTAAAGCTAAGCAGATAAACAGGATGCAGCCCGTTGACTTTGGCTTTAAAGTGACCAGGAGCTGTGGGCCCGAGTGCCAGCCGACTCTCTCTCTCCTCCCCGCCCATAATAGATCTGAGTGGTCTGAGGGCCCTCTGGGGGCACCTGGCTCTCTTCCCTGCCATCACTGGCTAAATCGATCGTCGAGGCCATCTCAGCACAGAGACCAGAGGTCAGCTTCAAAGGCCTCCTGCCCACTTCCTGCCACCTGGTGTTCCATATCGGACGACGGGTACGTTTCCTCTCCAGCCCCCCACCCTCCGTTACCCTTCCACGCACAGGTTAAGGACATGGAGCCCGTACAGCTCCTCCCTGTGATCTCCTGCTGCCTCCTCCCAAGCCACCCACATGCGGAGAGAGGGTGAGAGATCATTCCCTCACAAACACAGCATAATCACACCACCATTTGATGTGAAAATCTGCTTTTGATTTAATTATAGCCCGCAAATGCATATCTGTCGACAATGAAAAGATTTGACAATTTTTGGCCAGAGTAGCGTTTTCTTCTCCGTGGTGCTGGTAGGTGTCACATGACCCTAAATCTCTTATCCAGAATGTTTTTTTTCTCTACATGAGTACATTCAAAGAGTTCCTTATTTTGGTTAATAACAAAATAATGACATCAAAAACAAAAATTATTCATGGCATGCATTTTAATCACATTATGAAACGTGACCATCTTCCCCATATTTTAACAAATCAAGTTAAGTAAAGCAAATGGCCTGTTTACACCAATCAGTCATAAGATTATGACCAATGCCAGGTGACGTGAATAATATCTCGTTATAACAGAACGTTCAGCGGAGAAACCCATTGAAATTGGGGTTATTTTGACATTTACCACATAAGTAAACAGTTTAGAAGACTATCCAACCCCCCCGCCCTTACCCCATCTCCTCCCCAGTGGGTCCTTTAAAAGCTGCTTACAAAAATGGCTTAAAGAACATGACAGCAGATCTTAGGGGTTTACTTTGGTTCCAAAAATCCCCAGATTCCAACCTGATGGGATCTAATAGCATCTGTAATAAAGCTTAGTCCAAATACCCCCATGCCACGATGCAGAAGGGTCAAAGAAGTATAAAATCTATTGCCCCAGGACTCCCTCAGATGGTTTTAACGGAGCAGATAAGTACGACGCTTTCTGAAGGTTTTTGTTTTTATACTTTCTCACGTTTCAACAGGCGCCAAACGTAGACTTCAACTTATATTATCTGGATTTTATTATCTAAACCAAAATAAAGTAGAGATTAATTTTTAATGTGGAAATAAAAGGATATATGATTTTCAAAAGGTTTTAAAATGAAAAGTAATAAGTGCGCCGCCCTTTATTCTGTTAACCATGAGTCAAGCCCAGTGCAACCAGTTGTCTTCAGAAGTCATTTAATTAGCAAATTGAATCTCACCTGTGTGTAATTTAATCTCTTTACAAATACGATTGCTCTGGGAAGATGTTTGCTGTTTGCCACAAGCCCTGTAGGTAACACAGCAAATATATGGAAAAAGGTGCTATTGTAAATTGAGAGAAAAATGTAAGGTTTTTGGCCTAGAAGCAAAATGCTGTTTAGAGCATATCCCTGAACACACAACCTTCACAGTGAAACATTATGCTGTGGGCATGCTTTTCCTCAGCATGGACAGAGGAATTGGTTGAGGGCAAATGGATCATAGAACTAGTTTGCAAGGGAAAATTATTTAAAATATGCCATTTTCTCATTGTGCAGAGCTCGTAGCGGCATGTCCTGCAGCTGTAACTGCACTTGATTCTGCAAGGTAATAACTTGGGGAGACTTAAAATGGACAGCAGACATTTAGATTTCTAAACATTTTTGAAAACCATGCAATATTTGTTTCCACCTTGAAATGTTCCTCAACTCATGTTGATCTATCGCATAAAACCAAAGAAAACACGCTGAAGTTTGTGGCAGTAACGTCACGAAATGTGAAAAGTTGAAAGGGTTTGGATACTTTTGCAAGGGCCTTGCAGACAGTCACAATGTTGTGGCTGATCAGTGTTTAACAGGGCAATAAATTAAAGCACTTCTTGGCTCTCACTTGGAGCATGTTTCGTTATTAACTGATCAACAGATCTGCTATGGTATGAATAACTCTCTCTTTCCCCGTTGGTCCCGTAACAAATGGCAGGGCTCTCGGACACACATTTGTGTCTCCATCAGGGCTGTCGTACAATCAGCTCCAAGAATACATATTAATCAATGTCATTTTTCTTTCTTTTTTTCCCCGTCTTCTTATTAAGCCCAGCCATCAACCCCCCCCTCCCCCCCCCTCCCCCCTCTCCTTCCAATACGTTAGTGGATATCAGTATGTCCACTACTCTTGTGAACAGGGATGAGAAGGAGAAAAAGAGGGAGAGGAAATAAAGGTCTGAGGAGTTTGGCAAAGAGACGATGGAGGCTGAGACAGATGGCATGAAGTCTGCAGCACTCTGGCGTGGCTCGCCTGGTGCTAAAATCCTCCTCTCTCACATTCCAATAAATCCTACCAGGAGGCTGGGGAGTCTGTCACACTACTCCAAGGATCCACACGGCTCTCCTCCCTACCTCCATCCCCCATAAATCATTGCCCCCCACCTCCCTCCTCATCAGTGTCTGAGTCTCTGACCACTCCAGTATCAGATATCTATTTCTTTTAATCCACACAAGTGTATGCACTGACAATGTATATATGGAGATCTGTTGGATCTACTGAAGCTGATAAGATAAGCCGCGGCAGGGGGTCCAGATGAAAATAAAAGGACTTTACGACTGCTCTTATTAAAAAAAAAACCTTTGAGAGAAGGCCTCTATTGTCATTCCAGAGTACAAATCTTATTTTGGCCCACTGTACAATCCATTTACATTAGAGGAAGAAGACATAAGAAGCTTTTTGATTAGTCTCACCACAGCCTGCAATCAGCCCAAAGTCCTGAGCAGACACAGTCTGAGCAAATATCAGCCCAAACATACAGCGCTCGGTTCAAGGCTTCCTGTGGGTCTTTAAATCCAAAGTGGACAATAAGTGAGGCTGTGATTACACACTTAGCCCAAAAAAAAAACCCAGAACTTGATCACAGACTCCTCTCAACAACTTCACATCCACAGCCTGAACTGCTGGATCTCCTTTGAGTTCGCTCTCTTTCTTGCCGACTCAAAGTGGCTCATCTCCTAAGAACAATCTAATTTATTTTACGCTACGCTCTCCCTCTCCGCGTCTCTTTCTGCCTTGTGTTTGTTCTAATGAATGACTTCTGAGATGAAGAGCCGCTGTGATGGGGTCACAGAGGGCCTCGGAATCACATTACTGTTAATGATAATAAAAAGAACAATCTGCGCTGAACCACTTGGATGTTTCCCTTTTCTCTACCCGGACGGACGGGATGTTTTATCTGCTATTGTTTTCAGTGTTGTCACGCTTGAAAAGCCTGTGCAATTAAAATGCATTCTAAATATTGTCTTGTGTTTTGATGTAAGCATTGTCTATTGAAGACAAAAAGGGTGCTCTGATAGCAAAAAAAAAAAAAAAAAAGTATACAGCGGTGCGCCATCTGGGTTACAAAGTACAGCACCATGCACAACATCAGGCAGAGCAACACGGTGCAGCATCAGAAAATATTCCCTGAGGAAACATTTTAAGTGCACAATGAATACCAAAAACACCTAAACTGCAAATATGAATTTCTAACAACTGACAAAGAGTTGTACCTGATGTAGGTCTTTGTTCGTGTGACTTCAATGTTTAACAGGCTCAGGTTTAAGTTTTCCGCCTTTGCCGAACTGTATAAAACATAATTTAAAGAAATGTGAGGAAGTCCTTTTAAAACATTACGGAGCGGCAACTTTCTTTTTTTAAAACTACATGCAGGTACAGACGCTCTTCTAAACGCCGTACACAAGTTAATCTGAATAAATTAGAAAAAAACAAAAACATAGAAAAGTTGTGTATTTCGCTAATTCAGTTCTAAAAGTTAAACTTGGATATTATGTCGATGTACTACATATGGAACGTTTAAGCATTTATTCCACTTAACTTTGATGATTACAGCTAATGAAAACCCAAAATTGTGTTTGTACGGTCGTTTTAATATCACATAAGAAAGATAATAAAAGGATTTTTACATCATTATTGTGCAGAAATGTTCTGTCATGCCCAATACAATCATGGTGAAGGCTACTTGACCTACTTAGGATCTACTTGACCGTTGTCCACTGTCTTTGACCCCCTCTCCACCAGGCGTTAGGCGACAAAAAGATCTTTGTAAGAGAAGCTGTTCACAGCGTTCTGTGTCTAGGCATGTTATTGGAAAGATTAGTGGAAGGAAAAAGTGTGGGAGTAAAAGATGCATAAATACCAGACAACCACAGCTTTGAGACATATTGAAACCAAAGTCCTTTTAAGAGTTCAGCGATTCACAAAGGCTGGATGGAGGATGGAATCAGCCCCTCAAGAAGCACTCCACATAGACACACCCAGGACATGGGGTACAATTGTTGCATCCCTCCTGTTAAGACACTCGTAAATCAGACACATCCCTAGGAGTATCTTACTTAAGGAGATAATGGACCTGGTTGTCAAACAACTAAGATGAGACTCTGGCCTCTATTAAACCAGTGCTTCCTTAACGCCTCAATAGAGCCCCAAGCGGATTTCCTCTTGCCGTGGCCGGATTGATTCAGTAATTCATGTGAAAACAGCCCAACCAAGGGGTCAAAGTATGGCCATGTACATTAGGTGGCCATAGTTTGTAGGAATTTTTTAATGGTGTGTTATACACTGTTATACACAGAATTTCTGAGGATTTGCAGTTTTGGCTTACATTAGCTGTAAATAGCAATCAAAAGCAGAAGGAATCTTTGAAGCATGTCACTCTGAGCAGTTAAAATTGATCAATTAAATTGCCAGTGACTCTTGGATAGGTGTTGAAATGTTCTCAGAAAAAAACTGAGCAGACGTACGGTTGCCTCCGATTTAAACCTGTTTGCTGTTGCCGTGAGCCGGGTGACTGAGAATTTGCACATGCCTATCACTGAGCATAAAGCACATATAATTTGAGTTTCACTTTTTAAAATAAGTGCTGAAAGAAATAAGCTTCTATCTTATTCAGAAGTTTTTTATGTCTACATCACTGAAGCAACGTGCAGAGGAAAAGTTCCCTGAAACAGCTCGAACAAAAGTTTGGAGCTAAAAACACTGAGCACATCAAGTCTTATCTCCGCATTTGTCTTGCAACGGTCATCGCAGCGTCATATGCAGAGAATATTTCCGTGAATGTGACATTCACAAGTTGATCATTTGTGCCCCCATCCTCCCCCTCCCGCGCTAGAGACACAGTTGCTGGCTGTCCTTCCTGCGATGCAGGGCAGTGTGGTGTCCCCAGGCTCCTTGGCGCTGCAGCTGTCACCCACGGATGGGAAAGTGGTAGGGTCGGTGGCTCCGCCGCGTGGCTCCTGGCAGCATCCGTCCCACCCTGGCCCGGTGAAAGGCCAGGGATCAGGAGCCCAGCTTTGCGAAGGATTGATCGAGAGCCAGCCCTCCATTAGCCACCGTCAGAGCCAAAGGTCAGCTAGAGCCAGCGGATGGGTCCTGCATGTGCATCCTATGGAGTGACTCATTCCAACATCCAGGGAGCGAGTCCTTGTCACTTTGGCCACTCAGAATAGCTGACCTGTCCCCGATGAGTTGATGCATCCCACTCAATCACGCAGCCGCTATTCATTTTGTACTTTGATGTCAGCAGCATTAGGCGGTATTGCTGCTTTTAGTGATATTGCTATCTATCGCCTGCCAAATTAAAAGAGCCTTCCCTCTAATTTCCTCCAGCAGAAATTGTTTAATAAATGAGAAGGCCTTGATTTGCACTGATGATCACAAAGCAACACAATTGCTCCAAATTGCTCACCAAGTAGATGGTGCACCACGTCGCTCTCATCGCTGAGTGGCAACTGCTGCCTGGTGTGGTTTACACTGATGCAGCCAGGCTGTGAAAGGGGATAATTGTGGTGCTAAATGCTGTCGGGGCTGACAGGATCCATTTCTTGACTTGTCAAGGGCAGCAGCGATGGAGTGGGTCATTCCACGGTCTGTACACACAGAGGCAGATGAATTTATTTTCACAACATATGTGCACACACGTGAGCACATGAGCACACACGCGGAGAAAATCAACCTCCCTCCACACAGAGATGATTGTCTCTTGCTTCTATCAGGTTGCATGTGTTTTTTTTTTCTGCAGCCATAGAGACCTCATCCTGGGAAATTGAGCAATTTCTGATTGAAAATAGTACCGGTAATTAGAGCACTCAGTATTTGCAACCACTTGGCATTGCATTAGTATGCAAAGCTGGCAGCCAGCTTATCTTGGGGAAAACGTTTGTTTCCTTAATTGCCCTCTTAGGACAAAAGTGAACAGTGTGGGTGGGGAGGGTGGAAGAGTAAAATGTTAACGTGCTGCAGAAAGAATGGTGCCTGGTGTGTTGGGGGGGCTGTGACTCCCCAAACAGAGGGGTTAAACTCCACTAATAGACTGCACACACATGGACAGAGAGTAGCAGAGGAGCAGTCATACACCCACACATGGGCACGCTCTCCTTCCATTGGCACATGGGCACACGGAGACTCTTGCAGACAACAACACAACTATGATTAGCCCAGAGATTCCAGGACACACACTCCGGCACAATTAACTCCGCAGACACGGCGTATGGTGCAAAATTAGAGATGCAAAAGTGTCTTTTTGCTGTGCTAATGAAGGAAATGACCCTGACTTTGAATGAAGGATCCAAGATGCAAAGCAGAAAGCAGGGTTTGTTTTGGTTTACCTGTTGGTGAGCTCTCTATGAAGCATTTAGCAGATGAGAGCGCTCCCTTTTATGAACCTTGATGCACAATTGTCTGATATATTTGAAAGTGAAGCATCGGCTGCTTCCACTGCACCTTACCAGCGCTGTTAAAACATTAGATTTAACATGAGGCAACTCCTACACTGCGTCTGTCATACTTCTCCCGACACTTCGTGTACTGTCCTCTTTAAATAAGAACAAATTCTACATAATTTCAGATCTTTAAGGAAATTATGCACAATGTTGTTTTTCCCTTTAATTATTAAAGAGTGATGCAAACTGTTACAGCTTTTCCACCAATGACTCCAGATGCATTTTACTTTGAAGTGCCAGAAATAGCCTGTGATTCCCCCGATTGCATAAAAGCTTGATTTGAGACTTTCTCAGGAGATCTTATATAATTCAGAAATCACCAGCAGAGGCAAAATTAACAACACAATTTACTTTTCTAAGGCCATATGTGCTTCTATTAATAGTCAGGATGGAACCCCAATGATTTTGGATATAATCATTTTTCTAGACCTCATTTTGAGAGAGACAATGAGTTTTAAAGGAGCTGGTCCAAACCTATGTTGGTATCCCCTGTAAAAAACAACTAAACCTAACGCTGTAATTACATTTAATCAAAAACATGTAATTATGCATTGCTCTCATCTTTGAAGAAGGTTCTCGCCACATTTAAAAAATTCCGCTCTGCGCTCTCTCACCAAGAACCCAAACTCATTCCAGACTGCGCCGAGCTCCAAGTGCGACAGATACACATCTGGTTTATGCTAGAAAAGCTTCAAATGCACCATGCTGCAAAACTTTCTGTTCCAAAAATCGCCCCACACATGCATCCAAAAACAGCTTTTTCAAATAGATTCATATTAAATGGTTTCCCCCAAATGGCTCATCAGAAAGGAAAAGTAGGTTAACGCATCAAGCAGTCAAACTGACCACATTTAGCCTGCTGCTTTAGATTTTTAACCCATTCTTTAACAACTCAATTCCAATAGCCTTGAAATATCTTCAAATATAGTTTAAAACTTAAAGAAAATACATTTTTAAAAATATCTTCATTTTTACGCTGAAACAATAGGTGCCACCATGCAACAAGCAAATGGATAATAATTTTTAAAAAAAAGAAAATTAAACAGGGCCTTAAGGCCTAACAATGTGAGAATATTTTCTCAAATTCACCTTAAAGCCATCATTCGGGTAACTTGATTTATAAAAAAAAAAAGAAAACATAAAAAAAGTCAGATATGCGTATTTAACAGCCCACTTTTTTATCACAGACATCTGTTGCTTTTCTTAGTTGTGACATAGGAAGCAATGGATTTTATTCAGCCTTTTATTTGCTAGTTTATCTATTTAAGTTAATATATGTTTTTTTCTGCGTATGAAAAGGTTAATATTACCGGGCTTCGAAGTTGTGCAATTGATCCAAATTACAATCCCAGCGCAGCAGATGGGCAAACATCCAAACAATAGCACTTCTTCAAATATTTGGCAAACTTACGAAATAAATAGATAGATCAGTAGGTAAAATAATAACAACAGTAATAACTGGGACAGTCGCTAACCTGTTAAATTGCCTTACTTAATTGTACCAAATATTATAATTATTAAGAAATGTGCGCAAATGGTCCTATTTGCACCTCCAAGTACAGTCCGTGCGCTCTCGTGAGCGCGCGGCGGGTGGGCCATCTGGCGGCTTCAGAAGCGGAAGGTGGTCAACACCTGTTTTAATAAACGTCACAGATTCAAAACGAATCAATAAATCAATCTACCCCGGGGGGGAGTTATTATTTCGATGGCAAACAGTAGCTATCATGCCAATTCTGACTTTAATTGAAATAGTTTTGGATACTCTTGGATCAAGTTATTTTCATCTTCATTTTACATGTTGCGTAAATGGAAGCTCAGAGCGACAAAGCGATGTACCACTGAACAAATCCACACCGTTGCTTCAAAAGGAACCCCCCCCCTCTCTTTTTTTTTTTTAGATCACCTCAGGAGACAGTTCTCAGCATGCAAGACTTCCTTAAATGTTTGCGAGGGACCAGAATGGCTTTAGGGAAGCTGAATCGGTGTCTGTGTGTACACAACCTGTCCAACAAAAGCAAGGGCTAATCCACCTAAATGACACAATGCGCAGGCCCCTGTTTACACGGGCTATACCCACAGAGGGCCTCCGCCTCGTCCTCGGACCGCACTGAGGTGCACTTTCTGTCTGTTCTCTCTCCCTCTTTGGCTCACAGACGTTTACAGATAAACGATGAATTACGTGCGCAATCTGCAGAAAACATCAGCCATGGTGCTGTTGTAAATATGACTTCTATTACCTGAATCAAAAATGCTTAATGCCACATTTTTAATTATTAACGTTTTGCAGGCGGGTTTCTCAGTTTTACATTAACTGCCAAGCCCACATCAATTTTCGTCAAACTAAGAGATGAAAATCGTATTTGAAATAAAAACAACAACAACAACAAATCCAAACCTTTTAATGTATCTATCAGCAATTAAAAATGTTTTCTAGGTGGAAAATAACGAATATCATTCTCAAGAATCTAACAAGTACTGAAATGATTTTCTTTTTCACAGTATGTGCTCCAAACAGCTTGAACATATTACCTCTAAAAAAATAAAAACGAATCTGCCTAATGATTAGTGCGCAAGTTAAAACCCAATTTATACTGAATAACCTCTAATAAGTGAAGCAGTAAATAATCACAGTAAAAGGCAAATAATAGTAATAATAATAATAATAATAATAATAATAATAATAATAATAATAATAATAATAAAGTAATCTTTAGTTTCCAATATACCCAAAGAGGGTTGAAAAGGAACAATCTCCAATTTTCCTTGCGTTTAGTTCTGTGTAGCGTTCCTTTGCAATTAAACAGCCCCATTTTTTTTCCTATGTTAATTCTTTCGCATCGATTTACAAATAGGCCTATAAGCTTTCTTTGTGCGGGTTTTGATTGAGCTTAATTAAATTACACTTAAAAACGTATTATTAGCGCTCCTACAATTAAAAAGCTAAAGAAATAAATAAAAGTTTTGTTCAAACCATCAATTTAAATGAAATTAATCTACTAGATGAAGGTTTACGCAATCACATGAAAATGAGTGTAATCCAGAAACTAAATGGTTAATAGACAAGCCTGCTCATTGTATCACTTTATATATCTGTTCAGTTTCCTCTTATTGACTGTTTAGAAAATTAAAAGGTCTGGCAGCTGCGACATTTTTTTTCCAAATTACTTTTATTACAGTCTTACATCGCCCTGTTTAATCGACTCGGAGCCGTTTTTTATATCCTCCCCGTCTGTAGGTGTGTTCTACTGTCTCCGTAATTGCATTTCTCTCCAGGAGGGGGTAGGTAATTACTCCGCGGCGCAGCCAGGTAAATTCCGCCACCTAAATTGAAATATTCCGCTTTAATCCTCGCTAAATCCCCAATTCCCAGGACCCGGAGACGTGCGTGTGTTAGAGGGGGTCCTGCAGAACCCCCACTGCGTGTTCAGGTGAGAGTCGCCGTGCAGGATGGGGGGAGGGGAGAAGGGAGGGAGGTGGGGGTCTCTCCTTTAGCCTCCACAAGCATAAAACAAGATTACTAGATATTTATCACTGAGGGTTCTGCACGCAGAACTACAGCGTGCCAAGTTCAGGTAAAGACAGGGCGTGTTGCATAATGAGCAGGAAATGAATTGCAGGTTGTTGTGGGGATATCTCCACCCTAAACGATTGTGTCATAAACAAAGCTCCCCCATTTTTCAAGGAGGCTGTTTATGGAAATTAATCTGCGGATGCATTTATAAAAACCCTGCCTGATATGTTTGTTTTGGATGCTATTCGAAGAGGAAGAGGCTCCTGACATTTACCAAACGTTAAAACATGTCTTCTTAAAAAAAAAAAAAAAAAAAAAAAAAAAAAAAAGGAAATACGATTTGAGATATTTTTTCCCCCACTGTTACAGAAGTAGAAGTTTGCACATTCCACTTGTCATGGTGTTGCCTGAATTTACCTTCCCCATATCTTTAATTTGTAGTCACCAGGAATAAAAAGACTGAATCTCAGCTTTGGCAGCTCCCATGTCAGTCTTTGCAGGAGTGGGTGACAGAGAACAGCAGGCAGATAGCATGCTAAAATGGCATCACCAGAGACCTCACATCAAAGTAGACCAAACCTCATATTGAGGGAACTTTTAAAGCCAGAAAAGGCTGTGTGACATCAGAGCACCTAAAATGTGACTGTCATGTTTTTTTCCCCTTCAAACTTTTTACAAAAAAAAAAAAAAAAGAAAAGAAAGAAAGGGGGGAAAAAAAACACAAACTCAAAGACTAGAAGTATTCCGAGAAAAGAACTGTTCAAACGTGCACACTAAGATTAGCAGCCTTTGTCTTACAGCTACCTCAAAGACCAATTAGATTGAGAGACGGCTGTGACGAATTTGTCAAAAATAAGATGATAGACACAACTTTGGCAGCAAGTGAACATGGCTGGGGATTTCACTCAAGCGGAGTCATTGACAAGACACTGTCAGAAAATGTGTCAGCTTCACCAGACCTGCCAGTCGACTGAGATACAGTTTGGGACTGAGACCGATCAATTCCCCAAATGCCACAACAAGACATAACAGCACTTTATTTTAAGTGAAAAAGTACTCTGTTCTTGGATGTATTGTCAACTTTTTTTGTTTGCAACATCCCAGGATAGAGAGGTATAAAAAAATAAACAATAACTGTGGCATATTTACCTTGGGGTTTCAAAGCTTTAAAAGCAGACATTGACCTTTTTGTTTGGACAAAGCCTGTCCTGGCACATGGTTTTGTTGTCCAACGTGCACCGATTCCACACCTCCAATAGTTGTACTCATTTCGGACCCACTATTTCTGAAGTGAAATCCAATACTCAAAGCATTTTCCCCTTCAAAGTAGTCTCCTGTTGTGCTTTGTGGCCACAATAGTGTCAATCTCATACTTTCAAAGCCTCGTCTCCATGTCAGTGTTGAGTAGCTGTCTATACGTGCCTTCGAATGGAGTTGAGGCTTTGATGGCTGGTCGGAAAATAGTCTGAAACAGTATTAAAAAAAAAAAAAAAACTTAGGGCAAAAAGAAGAAAAACATTTTTATTGATTTGGCTGCATGTGAAATTTGTCCTGTGATTTGAGAAAATTGCTTTCATGCTCACAAACTGTGCAGTTATGTCACTGAAAAAGGATTAGGTTAAAGAGAATTGCATCAGTAGTCGGAGGGAAACTCCCAAACAGCAAATAAATCTGTACATCAAACCATCTAGTAGATCAGAATGTACAAGGCGGAAGAATATAAACAGCAATGTCTCAATAAATTAAGAGCATCTGAACATTAATTGTAATTAAGCCCCTCTAAAATAGACCAATGAACCAAAAAGGGTCAGTTTGGTTAATAAATCTTCAAAATGAAAAGATTAATACGTGCATCCGCAGGTAAAATTATTAAACTTACACCTAGCTTTAATCACAACTGTCTGACTTCCTGTTTGTTGCAGGACTACAAAAGAGTAATAACAATAACTAATAACATGACGTAAAAGTAAACTAACCTTTTACATTTTGGTGGCTTGCTCCTCCAGATTGAATAGATTTTTAAACTAAAATCGAGGCGATATTTTAACATTAGCCTATACATTTTATAAAATGCACTTCTTTTTAAATGATGGAAAGTAGTTTTGGCCAAAAGGTTTTCCACTTTCCCCTTCTGATATATGTTTCAGGTAAATGGATAATCAAGAAGGAACGTAAAGGGTGTGGACTTAAAGGCTTTCAGATGTGAAAATCTCTGAAAATCACCTTAAAGCCATTATGCAGGTTGATTTCTTACAATTAAATGGCAAACAAATAAAGAAGTCTGCCATGTGCATTCCACAGGCTGGGTCAACATAAAATGTCCATTTAGACTGAATGATAAATAAGTTCAAACAAATCTTCGTAATGCAAAGGTTGTGTAAAAATTTCACTTGCATTAGCTAATTTATATCCACATTCAATGTCAAACTCATAAGGAATCAACTTTAATCCAAAATGGCCGACTTCCTGTTTGTTGCAGGTTGTGGCAGCAAGAGAGTTTTTTTGTGGTCTTGGGGAAATACATCTGTTTACCCAAGTTCACACCTCTGTTTTAAAGTAGGGTCTTATTTGTGTCATGTTACCTCAGGCTGAATCAATTCTTCAACATGTGAATGTCAATAGTAGCCTATGGGTTTTATGAAATCGATTTAAAATGAAATGGCATAAAATGTGTTTTGGTAAAATAGCTTCACTTTTACCCTCTGATGGGTCAATGGACCTTGATGCTAGAGGTGAATGGATAATAAAAAGGAATTTATATAGCGTGGGCCTGAAGGCTGTTTGATGTGAAAACCTTCTCTAAAATTCACTGTAAAGACATAGCCCATTACATTTGTATGTAATGGGCTATGTCAACTAAAAATGGTCAAATATGTTTTAATGCTAAAACAGTTGCAAAAAACGTATGTGCATGATGCACTTTTCAATAAACAGATACAATTGAACTTACTCATAATGAATACTGACAAATTTAATCCATATATATATATATATATATATATATATATATATATATATATATATATACAAATAGAATTTCTGAATAAATAGCAAGCTGTATCTGTTTACAAAATCTTAAACCTCTACATTAAAGCAACCAAAACTTTTTTTTATGATTTTAACCATTTTTAAACAACTTTTCGTTAAATGATAAAAGAAGTTAAAAATTTTTTTTGCAATTATTTTTTTATTTAGAAAGACAGATTGCCATTACATTTATTAATTACAACTTTACCAATTAAGAAGTTAAAATATTAATCTTGAAAACCTACATTTTAAAAACAAAAAGCCCATTCCTGTTTGTTGGAGAATGTGGCTTAAAGAAAATTATATGTAGACAGAAATAGATACACCTCTGTATCCAAAGTTGTACCCCTATGTTAAAGTAAACTTTATTTACTTTAAATAAAGTTTGTTTTTTTTAATTACAAGGGGGCGCTGGGGAGCTGCTTCTTTGTATACATTTCAATGACCTAAATGAATAAAGATGCACTACAGCTGACACTCAGGTGTCTAGAGAATGTTTAAGGCATAAAAAGGCAATTATTTTGGTACAAAATTACTATTGATATTGTGATTATATCATTATTATACTCCTTGGAAAACATTTCAAACACTGAAGACTGAACCCATGAAGATGTTGGACATGAAAAATCAAATATTTGTCTAGAACACCCATCTCAAAACCTGCATTCAAAGCCAAAGTGATGGAAAATAATCAAGTGACAATGATCAGAAGAAAGGAGAGGCAATCTCAATAAACTTTGTCATTCATCCATTCAAAGTTCAATCATATCAGAGGTGTTTTGCATAACTATGAGGCGCTGCTTCTAATCCTCAAAGGGTTTTCGGCCCTCTTGGCTCCGCACTGTAGTCATTCAAGGTCGCAACCCGGTAGGAAATATGGGCTGCCATAGCAACACAAAGATGGCCTCTGAAGGCTTAGCATAATTCTCCCCTAATAGAAAAATAACAGCGGCAAATCCCGTCCTTAGTGAACTCGCTCATTTGACAGAGGCAGGCTCCCACCTGTGAAGCACATAGTCACCACAGCAATGCGCTAAGGCTGCGATAAGATGAGAAAAAAAAAAAAAAGCATCCATCTCTTGATGGGGATGGGCGGCCTTAAGCTCAAGCCAAATTCCTTCTCTCCTCTGAAGAAAGTCTCTGGCCAGCTTTGGGTTTTTTTTTTTTTTTTTTTTGAGGCCGGACAATGCGAGCTGCCAAATGAATCACACTCTCTATGTAGTACCTAACTTTGAAGTGCTTAAGCCATACCCTGAGAAAGAAAAAAAAATCTGGCAGATGATGGTGGCTTATATAAGGATAAAAAAAAAAAAAACTGAATTGATTTCACTTTCTCTCATGAAATATTATAAACTCAATGAGATTTATTGACTGGCTGGAATGGTAGCTCATACTGTAAGTCGTGTAAAATCCAACCGCTTTCATCCTTCCCAAAATGTTCGGCTGTGAGTAAAATGCTCCTAGACCTGCTCAGTGACAAGTCAACTTCATTTCAATTGTGATCCCAAAAGATGTGACCCCCCCCACCCCCTTTCACTTTGCTGCCAGGTACACAGAGATGGATCCCTGTCACTGTGAGAGTTGCATCAGGATGATGAGCGCTGGGGGAGAGAATAAATTACCACCACACTTTAAGAGTGGGAGGCATGTAAGTTATCAGTCGCTACAACAGTGCATAGCTCTGTGCTTATGGAATGGCTAATGAGGAGCAATATCCAGCGTTGTTGCAACCATCGCGATCGAGGTAGAAATCAAAGGCTCCATGAAGTCATTAGTGCCTAATCTGGCTGTGTAAATCGTGCGATTGCCCAATGACGATTTCTGTAAGGGGTATGATGCGCTGCCTGTCACATGGAAAGACGCTGATAGAGAGCGATTGAGAGATAGGTGTAGTTTAGAAATTAGTTGCATGCTCTGCAGAGATCCTGAGTCAGCCATATTTTGCTCAGTGGGATCTGTTGTTGCTAACTGTTCTAGAACCTGACTGCCTGGCTCTGTTTGTCAGTATCCAGCTGCAGATGCCAGCCGCTTGACTGATTTTACGCTGTGTTTCAGCCTGCTGGTGTGTCTCTGGTTTACGCCTTCCAAACCGTGTGCAAGTGTCATCGTATCAGGAATGTTTTTTTTTTTTTTTTCCTGTTTCATGTAGTTCAAGATGACAGAGAGGGATCAAGGGAGAGATAATTGTTACATCAAAATGTCCTTACATCTCAGCAGAAAGCCACTTGACTTCAGCTGATTGTTACTGTTGTGCTTTATCAATATAGCTCAAAAAGATTACCAAATCTTAATTGATTCGAATCATATCTTAATTTTACTGAGGATAATTCCTCTCTATCTAGATATCTGGTTCTTGTGATCTTGATAACATAAGGGTAATGTATTAGCCCTCTTAATGGGCTTTTTTTGTCATGCAAATGGGAGTTCAGTAGCTTTCTTTCCTTATCAGGTGATCTTTTTGCTGTTGGGCAGATATGCAAAATCATTTTTAATATTTAATTTCCATTATATCAAGTCATAGCCATTATATTACATTGCTGATAAAACAATACCTGCTCCTTTGCCCATAACTCCTTGAAAAATCTGCTCTGGCTCTAAAAATATACTTTCTAAATTGCAGCAGCTTGTCTAAATCACGCCGTGCTTCATAGCTGGTTCACATTAAATAGGCAGTGACATTTTTAATGGCCATTTGAGGGGTTAAATCTACCCTGTCAGTGGTTGGATGAATGGAGTAATTAAATCAAGCCTGGATGGACTGTCCACCGAACAGCCAGGCTCTCGCTGCTGAAGGGAAACGTACCAAACGCTGGCCTATAAGCCTCCTGTTTCGCACTCTTACACCGAGCACCTTTCCACTTCAAAGCTTGCTCAGCACTGTGTCTCAAAGATACACATCTCCAGGAAAGAATGGCCTCTGCTGAGATACGGGCACCTCTGGCCTCATTTAACGCCAACTGCTGCCCTCCCCCCCTCTCCAGGCCTGAATCCGAGGATAGAGAGGCTATCTGACGAGATCACTCAAAGATGTGCGGGAACTTAAAGGCAAAGAGTTACTGAGCATCCTACCAGGAGTCTCAAAAGGGTTCTATTAAAGCATGTTCAATATGCCGGTCAGGGCTTTTCAAAGTGTTGCACACCCTCTAGCCCCGGCAAACTCAAAGGGCATCAGAACACATTCTGTAAGGGGAATCTGGCCCCATTAATTTAATGAGTCCAGGGTATTAGTATGCCATAGCAAGCTGAGAAAGCTCGCTTTTTTATCTTTGGTGGAGTTTTAAGGAAAGGTCTACCAACTTGGGAATGCCAAAAGAGAACTCAGAGCAAGGCGCACTCATTGAATCGGAGATCAGTTTCTAGCTGACACTCCTTAGGGCGTAATTTCCAGTCCTTAAATTGTCTTTGAGCAAACTCGAAATGCAGCTTAGGAGTAGAGGGTGGCGCTTTTATTGGCACCTGAAGGACCATACCTCCTGTCGTTATTGCGTCTCAAACAAAAATAGAAACAGAACTTGCAAAAGTCTAAGTCCAAAATGTCTGGGTGCATGCTGACCCTCTAACCCACAAGCAGCTAACAGTCTGCAGTTTGTGGGCTGGAATAAACCTGCATTAATTAAATCGGACTTCGGCTGCCGTTAGTTCCAATGAAATATGTTGAAGTTGATGTGAAAAAGTTCAAGCGTTGCGAATAAAGCAATTTAAGTCCGTCTATCCATCGTGGGCCGATTGTTTTCAATATGGTGTCATTACAACTGTACAAGCTAGAGCAGGGATCACCGACCTTTTTGAAGCTGAGAGCTACTTCATCTGTACTGTGTCTTTGAACTACAAGAGTCCAAGTTCACCTTAACTTTACGTAATATAAACATGTTTTTAATACTTTTGCCATTTTTAAATCTATGTAAATACAAGTATGATTAAAAAGGAAGAGCAACAGAATAAAATAACACTTTAGATGCAGCTCACTGAAAGATTGTGCTACTTTTTTGAACAGGCTTGAGGGCACCACATATGGTCCTGGGGGGCTACATGGTGCCTGCGGGCACCATGTTGGTGACCCCTGAGCTAGAGTAATAGATCTTACTAGTATGAAGGTGAGAGCAGCCAACACAAAGCAAAGTAAAATCATGAAGTGGAGGGAAAAGGAATCTGACTCTCTTTTGTTCTTTTGCAATATAGCTCAGGTGTCCATGAACCCCAATTTCTAAGTGTTCTACAGATTTGTAAATAATTTTTTTTTTGAATATTCATTTGTATATAGTTTGATCCAAACCATTCCATTGGGGCTCTGACTGTATTTTAGGGTGGGTGTCTGTCTTTTAGGGGCCAGTGACGTGTTAGCGTTTGGGAAATGCCCGGTATTTTTAGCTCCACCCATCTTCCCATCATTTCTGAACAGCTTTCACACCCTGCTAAGGAAAAGCATACCCACAGCATGATGCTGCCACCAAAAGTTTCACCATGACTTCTATAAAGAGATTAAAATCGTACTAGCTAATCAGTTGCACTGAATGTTATTTAGGGGTACCGCAGTACAGGAAGCTACATACAAATGCATGTCGCTTTATATGTGGAAAATTCGAGGGGTTTGAATACTTTTGCAAGGCACTAGAAAAACATTTACCTGGGTACCCAAAACTTGCTGTGTGGCAGTTATCTCCACAGTTGTTGTATCATTCTAAAATGACACACAAACACACTTGCACACACTCACAAGGTGAAAAACAATACCAGCTCAGCATTCGCAGCTGGTAATAATGGGCATGTATTAGCACTTGGAGACATATTTGCATAATGTATTTGGAAACATGCTGAGGACTTTATGGTGCTGTTAGCTTCTTTTTTTCCCCATTCAGATCTTGTCTTCAGTCATTTCACAGCTAATTAGCTTGGTAAACAGTGATTCTTCTTTCTAAAGTTGTAACACCTGACTAAAAAGAACAAACATTGCAAGCTGACAATATGCCGACTGCCACCAGTAAGATATCACTTGGACTGGGGAGTTCGCCTTGGCCTGTCAGCCAGGAACCAGCAACTGCTGGAGCTGATTAAACCCATATTAACATTGTAACACAGCCTAGGATAGGGCTACATCAAACGCTCGTCTTCATGCAAGTCTGGAGTCTCATCCCTGGGATGCTGAGGCCTCTGGTGACCTCTGCTGGGACCCTGCTGGGCCCTGAGAGCTGTGGGGTGAAGAAGAATGGGTCAGGATCACTGTGGGGTGCACCTGAACCAGACTTACCTGTGTCTGGGTATCTGCATACCAGAACGTGGCCATGTGGCTGTGAGGCGTGAGTGCGTGGACTCTGACCTGAACAACAAAGAAGAAGGGAGAGAGCCCGGGTGAGAGGTCAGGGGGAGCAAGAAGGCTCGGCGAAAACACACACACACACGACACATCGGCTGAACATGATCAGAGGGACACTTGTGGCACAGCGGAGGCAGAACCAGATGCCCTCAGATGTCTCGATGAAATCTAAGCTCAGGGTAAACATGTCAGTTCGCAACTGATTGGACTTCATTTAGGCGCAATTTAACAGCACCGTTTATCTTGTTGTTTCCAGAGAAAAAGGGTTCACTTTTGCCAAATTGCAAACAAAAAAAACCCTAAAAACAAAACAAAAAAAAATCCATTTTGAATTCCAAAATAACCTCCTAGCTCCAGTCGTAATGAGCAGTCTCGCTGAACAAACACACCTGAAGCCCATTGAGGAAAGGTTGTTTCAGCCAATATTTATAGACATGTGATAAAAGAAAAAAGATGAAAGAACAGATAGTTGACTCTCTCCAGTCCGTCTGTTTTCTCCTCCGAGCCTGTAAGTAAGTTATTCGCCCAGTGTGTAGCTAACGAGAGACATAAAAAAAAAAAAAAAGAAACATGAAACTTTTTCTCTGCTGCAGTTTCACTGATTATAAACCTGTAATGTAGCTGTTTTGAAATACAAGATTGAAGAGTGATTTAGCGGAATCGGTTTTAGTTAAATAATGCCATTCTTTTTCCCACATATTTGCACATACAATGAGCTACGTTTCAAAGAGACATAGCATAACATGCATGACAGGTTGCTGAGCAAATCACATGGGTGTCGGCTGCATTAATGATTCAATAGTGAATCCAAAAGTAGTGTGGCAGAAGGGCGTAGGCGTTGCCTGTTTACACGGATCAGGTCCTGTTGGGTGAGAAGCTCTGAATGCGCTGTGTCGTGGGTCTCAGGGTTGGTCTTGCTGTCACATGGAGAAAGATATTAACGTTGCTGGGGACGCTTGAAGCGGGCCTCCATCTCCACCTGCCACACCGAGGCGCTGACTCAACCCCCCCTGCTGGGATACATGTGGTCAGACCTACCTACAGGTATGTCACTATTAGGCCAGACAGGCAGATATTTGCGGAAGCTGAACAAAGCCCATCCGATGCTTGCGTGGCGAGTGTGTTAGAAACTGCACCACTAGAGTACAGACCTGTTTCAACCTTTTCTGGTGACACTTTTGCAATGACACAGAAAAAATAAATACATCCCAGTTTGTTTGTACCTGCCAGGTCATGGGCTAGAACAAAACAATGTGAAAGCCCTTGACTTGGATTTTGGCAGCCTGATATTATTCTGCCACTCTGTGCAGCCCTTGTTGTGTAAAGCAGACAAGAGGCAACTTTCCGCTTTTACATCTCCGTGGCTTCACGTGCGAGGCAACTGGCTGTGAGGGTCCGAGCGCTGTGTTCTTTCAGCAGTTGCCGCGTGGTCTCAATCTCTTTACACATTTCACTGCCAGGCTCTGCTCGACCAGGCCCAAACTGTGCAACCAGCAGATGTCTTTATAGAGCAGCCCACCGCCACGTGCGGTGCCGCATTCTTTGCCAAATTCAATTGGCAAAATATAATATATTATTACTTTTTATTATATTTTTCTTTATTTTGCTATTCCTCCAAGCTCAGCAGCCATGTTGATGTGGCACTTGATATGGCCTGTGGTTGCAAAAGCCACCTCTCTCAGCAGTTTGGTTTTTTGAAGCCTGAGTGATGTAGCTTTAGTCTTCTCAAGTCGGCCATTTCTTCTCTTCGGCAGAGTTGCTTATTTAAACAATGTGGCAAAAAGCAATGCAGTTCCTTCACCTTTAAAAGGATGATGGTAAACCCTGTGGGCACTTTTTATCCCCAGGATCAATTACTTCTAATTATAGGGTTGGAATATTTTTCACACATCACTGAAACAAATGAAAAAAAAAACAACAACCTTTCCACAGTCTTATTTTTTTAGACAAATTGCCTAAATATTTTTATCCCTGAAAACAAGCCCTGTCTAAAAAAAAACCAATATAATTACGGAAACCCCATCATGTATTTAAAGTATAAAAGCGGCATATTTAATTACTTTTTTTCCTGAACATAACGCTATCTAGATACAAGGGTTTCTATTTTGCATTTTGCTTTTTCAGGAGTAAAACTATAAATGATCAGAAATCATTATTTAAAAAAAAATTTAATTGCAGATAAATCGTGCATTTATTTACATTTTGCAGACTTTAAGGTCGCACGCATATATGACGAAAAATGACTAAATAAAAACACATAAAAAACATATAATTAGCTACCTTTTCACCTTAAATGTGTACCATGCTGTGTTTCGACCTAAAACATTAGTATCATCGCTAACTGTAGCAGATTTTTCTTTCACATTTTTCTCAATTTGCCGATAAAAAGATGCATCACATAACTCTGCGCTGCCAAACGCCTTTATCAAATGAGTTAGACTGACCTCATATGCCATTTAAAAAAAAAGTTTTTTTTATCGTTAGTGATAATCATCGTTCAATACATGTTTATCCGGCAACTAAAAATCTTTCACCAGTGAATATTTTTCCATTATGTCGCTTTGCATGTTTTTGCTCGAGGAAAAATAAATCTGTGTTGTTGTCCCGCTGCCAATATGGTAGTTAAAAAAAAAAAATGTCAAAACTAACTTTTTTGTGGACCCCGGCCATCGGTCCATCATGGGCATGTGGCAGCATGCATTTTCAGAAACCACAAGTACCACCTGGGCACCATCAGGGCACCGACATGCCGCCTTGTCTGTCACTTGGAATTTCAATATTGCAGCAGAGGGTGGCAGACTTGTTAAGGGTTGGTTACCCGCGAATTGAGCTGTCAAAATTAGCAATCTTTCTGGTTCGTTTAAAAGGCGAAATGGGTCACGCGCAGAGGCAACAGTTAAGACCCAAGAGGGATCGCAGAAAATCCATCAGCGGGAAATTATTCATTACAGTATGTTATCAAATTAACAAAATATTTTTAGATTGTTCGTTATTACCATTTGAAACTAATTATTTAGCATAATTGTGTCATAATAAGTGTTGATGCTTCTGTCAATTACCCCTTCAATGTCTAACCTGACCTTTGGAAGTGATTGCGGTAATGACAACTTCATAAATTCACTTTTTTTTTGTTATTAATTGCCGATTTTACCCATATAATGACACAGAGACAGGGAATTGTGCGTGGGAGTGTGTGTCTCATAAGTGGTGATGTTAGATTTGTGCACTTGGCAAGCGTTTTTTTTTTTTTTCTTCTTTCGCTCCATTTGGTGACAGATTGGGTTTAAATAACATTATATCTTCACAGTTGTGACTCACAAGCCAAGGCGTTACAAAGTCAGGGTGAGGTTTAGCACTTCAGATGAGGACGAAGGAGGACCAGGTCGCCTCACTTTGTCTTTTAGTTTATCACTTTCTGCAGAGCCTAATCTGGGACTCAAGGGACCGTTTTCTGCCTCAATCACTTCACTCTTTTAGAACAAAACCCATTCTTTTCACATGCTGTCACTTAAAAGCTAAAGTTTGTAGCAATTAGTAGAACAGATGGATGTACTGAAATGGTTTGAAACTTCTTTGAACCCGCCTGCTCAAGAGATAGTGCTGCGCTTTTTTTCAAATATATATATATGGATTTTTTTAAACATAAAGAAGTTAACTAAAGTGGGCATTTTTCACAAAAAAAATAACCATTTGCAAAAATATTGGCCAAGAGCCTTGTCATTTTAAGATTGCCCGTCTTAGAAAAAAGACCCACCTTTGCATTGATTACAGCATGTCGCATTGCAGGGTGCGAGGCATTGCTCTGTGCTTCATGGCTACCATGCTAATGTCGGCGCTCTACTTTTTTCAACGAGCCTTGGGATCTGTGAGCCGAGGCCATGGCAGGGTGCATTTCCTTTCTGAGCCCCAGGTAACCGGGCATGCAGGGGGATCTTGTTTGATATTGATGCTCCGGGCTCGAAAAAATTCAAGTCTTAATCTCGCATCGACTCTCTGAACCAGTCTGCTCCACCGTGGGCCGTGGCCCCATCGTCAGCCATGTTTGTTTTTGCTGCTGCTGTGCTATCAAAGGCTAACTGCTTTACAGCACCTCCTGGTGCTGCCTGGGAGGAAACTTCTGTGTTTGCAGTAAAGAATTTGACCTACATAATTTGACGGTAAAAACATCTTATTTACAATGCCTGAATTTTTATTACCGTGTTCTTTCATTATTTAATCAAATACTTTGAAACTGGGATGATTTTGTTGAGGAGCTGCCATTTTTGAGAGCATTTCAAAAACTAAATATGGGTTTTAGTTCATGGATTCTCAGCATTTGAATCCGGCTGAGACTTTACACACTCCACAGGTAACTCTCTGCTCACTTTTTTTTTTTAAGACAAACACCAAACTGTGCGGCATGTGAAGGATCAGTTACTCCACATCTCTCTTTTTAAGATTAAACTGTGGCGTCCAAGAAAGTTTCCGCAGAGTGTGGCCCTCTGCTGCAAACTTAGCTCAGGCTCAGTCAGCACTGATGCAGTTGTCCTGTCCTGAGCTGTCCGTCCCCAAAATCCGTCTTTTAGTATGAAGTGGGGCACAAAAGAGGGATAAGGGCTGTCACTTCTGCTACTGCAGCGTGCATGTCAGCAGTGCATGGAAACTAATACAGACGCATTGGGGCAGGAGCGGGCTGACAATCAATGAGATGTCACAGAAAACAAGCTTTAGGACGTTGGCAGTCAACTTCCTGGTTACATAACGCAGGTCGACTCTTAATTACAAGAACATCAAGTGTAATTAAGATAGTTTAAAAGTAGAAATAATACTAACTGATAATCTAACCTAATTGAATCTTATTATTCAAGAAAAGAGATTGTTGTTTTTTATTTTACATAATCTTCTCCTCAGACTTTTACCTGGGTTCTATCGTCTCTGGCAGTGACGTGCAAACATGTCCTTCATCACCTGTCTCTCTTGTGCATATAGCAACAGACACGAAGGACAATTATCCAATCAAGAGGCACGTGTAACAGTGGTCGGGTCAGGAAGCTGATATGTGTCAGGTGTTAAAAGCAAATTTAACAGGAAGTAGATGATCAGATTTATTACGTTTCAGGAAGACCAGTACATTTGTTTTAATGTAGAAAGAAAAAAAACAATCTTCTTCTTCATCGATTCATTCTCCACCCAAAATAATAATATTAAATATATCTGAATGACTAAAATGCAACTATGTCAAAGAAAAAGCTTTAAGTCCAAGAAGCAGGATTATCAGTCATGTGCCTATAAGGGTGCTTTAATTTGACGGTGTGAAATTGGAGATCCTTTGAAGAACATCCACAGAACCCCTTCCCCTATTTATTTCTCATCAGTGGTGTGACTCTGACATGTGTCTTTTGTAACCAGAAATATGGCTGGGCTAAATTAAGGTACATTCAAAGAGATATGTTACCAGAACTTTTAGGTGAATAAGTTTAACTCAACAGAGGGAAAATGAGGTCTGTTATATAAGAGAGATCCTCAGTTTTTTTATGCATGTGCTTAAAGGGATACTGTGCTGAGATCCTAGTCCTTTCAATCACTTTCATCTTCATCATCTTCAAAGGTATATATAGGATACTTGTTTCAGAAAAACAATAAAATAGCTTTTGCAAAGACAACAAAATAAAGCAGCGTACAAAAAAATTTAATGTTTGCGAATGGAAAATTGACGTAAATGAAAACCCGATCTATTCCACGGCATGTGTTCGGTATTTAATAATGGCTTCTTTTTTTAAAATCTTTTGTATTCTTTCTTTTTTGAGTTTGTACAAAATTTGTATTTCTTATATATGAAAAATTAGTCATGAGGAAAAAAATACCATAAAAATCTATGGGTTGACTTTGGAAATGCCGGTAAATTAGATACATTTCTAATTGTAAAATAAATCTCATCGTCGATGTAAATTAAATAATACTTAAAGTACGTTAAAAACATTAATTTGATATTATCGCTGTAATTTGACCGCATGTGTTTTTGTTTATATTTACCGATTTGAAAATAAAAAATAAGATCAGCCGTAAAAATAGCAACGAATTAATGTAAAGCGACAATTTAAAAAGATGTTTTTTTTTGTTCATTTTTATAAAACATCCAAGAAGCATTATTTTTGTAATAAAAAATACTATAATAAAAGACGACTATATTTGATCGTAAAAAATTATTCTTTTAAAAATGTCCTTAAGCGAGTGAATATAATTTATTAAAAGAGCAGCAAAGGGACATAATGTATCTGATTTTAAATTCAACAAAGCACAGCGACTTGTTTTGGAATTATTTAAAAGTTTTTAGCTTATGTCAAACAAACAGAATAAGCAAAAAACAATGAAAAAGTAATTACGTTCTTGCTACTTTTTTGTTAGTTTAGCTGTTTGTTGCAGGAGCCATCTGTTAATGTGTCTCTTTGTAATTCTTTCCCATTGTTTTTATGATTTGCAGAACTTTGTGTGCGGCTTCAAAAGACACGGAAATCCATCAGAACGCGCTTTCAAGGTTGTTTCTAATTGGCGAGATTCTCCTATTTCAAGTCCTTCTTTATTTCTTCAAGGGACATTGTCTGGAATAAGAAGCTCTCATCCTAATCAAATAATATGCAATGATAAATAAGAATCCCAGTTTTTGATCAAAACCTCTGACTGAAATCAAATGTTTTTCTAAGACACTCCAAGTCTCCAAGTGTGAAACTTCTCTGAGTTTGGGAAATAAAGAGCCACCATCTGTTTTTTTGTATGTTTGTCTGTAGAGAGGACATTGAACTGTCAGCAGTGTCCCTCCTACTCATCAGGACTGTTAGATATCCTGACAACACAAATGTTTTATTCCTTAACAATCTTTTGAATTGTATTTACATCAGTAGGTCAACTGTGGTCAAAGTCTTAACAATAAATATTTTCTTTTTGATAAAAATAGAGTTCGGATCAGTTGTTTTATTTAAGCAACTCTAATATTTAAATAAAGTGTTTAATGAAAAATTGGATTTGAATATTTTCGTAAAAAGGCGCGTTTTTAAAAAGTCAAAGTATTCGGTTTTATTCGAAAAAAGATAAAATGACATCGCATTTTGATGCCTTGTTATTCTTTCTTACTTTTTCTGTTTTTTTATATATTTTTTTTACATTTTCAACTACGTTATTACTGTAAAACATCCAAAATGTATTCACTTCAACGCAAGTTAAAAAAAACTGATCAGCAGGGAAACTTTGCTGGGGGAAGAAAAAAAAAACTTACCAGTTTTACCCTTTGAATCTCAAAGAAAACTATCTCTCACATGATTTTCCAAAGTTAGTCCATTGCACTGAAAGAAACGAAGGATAAAAAAGAAATTCCAAAGGCTTCCTTGTGTCGAACTTGGATGGCTTTTAACTGAAAAGACTCAAACAGACTCACGTATGAGGCTGTCACATTTGCTCGTCTCAAAACTTAGAATCCGAGCTGAAAATATTTATGTAGTCACTCTTTTCCGAAAAACTAAAGTCATTTGAAGTGTGTGCCGTTATTTTATTTACTCTTTTGTTCTCTACATTGTGCAAATTTGTAAACTACGTCATGCTGGGAAAGCTAAATTACGTGAGTACTGACTTCTGGCGAAGCTTTCACTTGCGAGGATCTATGGGTCAGTCACGTTACCGCACACGTGAAATTCGTTAGACGACAGTAACAGTTAGATGCCGGCACAAACAGGACAAAATGAGCCATATTTGACACCTCGGCATGCTACTTGCTCGAAAGTCATAAAAATTTAACCTCTCGTACGATGTTCTCATGCAGCAGCATGAGCATCAGCTCCATCTTCCTTCCCCTCTGTTAGCTTAGCAACAGCAGCCATTTTGTCTGCCTTTACATTGGCTGGGACGTCTTTCTTAGGTCATGACGCATTTCTTTCAGATTCTTGTCAGGAGATGGTAGGAGCAATTTCATCCGAAATTTTGCAGGGGCAAGAGCTCTTAATTTGAGCCTTTAACCAAGATATCAGGTGGAAAAAAAACGTGGATCGTTTCAGGCATGCGCTGTGCATGTCCTGAGCGTTGATGCTTTCATTTTCCTGCTCAGAAGGTGCCAAATGGTGCTTAGCATTAACCACATGGCTGTCACACAAAGGCACACCCGTACAATACGTCCATGTGCATTCACGTCCTGCATGCGCACACACGCGCACACACGTGCGCGGTGACATATATAAATGAGATGAGTTTATCCTTTTCTTAGAGGCTGCTTCAACCACCCGCTGCGCTCTCCATCACACTACGTAGACAGCTGACCGCAGGATGTACAAACCCAGCTGACTAGAGGTCACCTTGGCTTGTTTTGCGTTAGAGGAATGAATTCTTGTTGGTAGAGCGGACCTCCGCCATCCACAATCATAGGGCTGCCAACATGTGTTCAAAGCTCCACTTTAACCAGAACTTTAATCAAGGTTTATGGGTGAGTAGTATCGGTTTTCCTTTTTTTTTTTATATAAAAAAAAAACAGTCTGAGACATACCTGGTAACTAGTTACAGTTGCAAAAACTCATTTAAAATCTTCAATTTAATTTAATTTTGTTATCAATCACTTATATTATAGAGATTTTCATGTTTTTTTTCTTAACTTTTTAGAAATATTCACTGGAAATGAATGCAATTTGTATCTATTTCACAGAAGCAGCTGGCTTCTCAAAGCTGTTCCTCCAAAAAAAATCCGTACGTATGTGCTTCCAATCAATATCTTTATAATGCATTGGCCATATAAGCATGCAAGGGTCAACGAACGCATTGCTACAGCGTTAACATGCTTCACTGGTCTATGCATTTGTGTGTTTCAGGTTTTCTGGGCTCGCTGTTAGTTTGCAGGCCAAATCACCAGCCCTCAGCCTGATACTGCAGAGTGCAGGCCCAACCCTGCCCCTGCAATCTAGAGCAGATACCTCTGGCGCAAACAAAGACGTACAAACGCAGACACTCACCTCTGCTCTGCAGAAAGACTCCATCATAAAAAAACACTGGAGTCTCATCATATTCTTGCAAGGTCCCACATTTCCTTGTTACCGAGGCAGAGAAGGGGAAAAAAAGAGTGGGGACTGAGGCCCGGAGACGGGGCTTTCTGTATTTCAAGAGAGCTGGCCTGACTACCCCTGAAAATATAGGAGAGCAAATCCTTTTCAGGTTGAGAGTATGACTCAGGACTGCCACATAAATCAGTGCAGGCCCAGCCCGGCAAAGGCTGGGAACGCCATGGGAGTGGTAGGCGGCTCCACTGTGAGGTTTTTGGGGAAGGATTATGGATTGAGACGTACAGCTGGGAGGCTAAAGTTACACTTTTCATTACCACTTCGAGGGGGTCTTGGCTGCCTGGAAGCCAGTCAAATTTGTGAAGACTGCTTTCTCCCCCTGGAATGGTTGTAATTCTGCAGGCACATTCTTAACCTGAGGATAATTGTTTTTGATATAGCAAGAACAATTTGGCTCAACCGCGTTGGGAAACGCTATTTCTTTCTCTCTTTTTTTGCCAGTGAAAGAATGAAAAAAGGGGGAAAAAAAGAGAAAGGAGAGGGTATTGTGAAAAGTCCTCATTCACCGAAAGACCAGAGTAAAGAGAGAGCAGTATGCCCCCTTCTGGCTCTTTTCTTCTCTCCCTCTTTTCTTCTCCTTTTTTCCCTGGCGTCTGGAGATGTGAAGAAACGTCTTTTGATCAGTCCTGACAGAGCCCGGGCCATGTGAAGAGGGTGGCTAGCGGGACTCTGCCAATCCATGCAAGGCAAAAAAAAAAAAAAAAAAAAAAAAAAAAATGTTCCTAATAAGAGAGCAATAAACTAACGAGTGCTGGGTGTGTGTCTGATCCACATTCTGGGCCAAGTTTGTGCCAGCACACCCTGTGCCTTCTGACGTGTACCCGACTCTCATCCGTTCCTGGACCGTTTGCCAGGTCACTGCGTTTCACCTGCTCACTCCCATATGCTCTGACTATTTCTGCAGCGGTCTGAAACTTAGCGGGCACACCAACACAGAAAGTGGGCTTATTTCGAGTTCTAATTTTGCACGTCGGAATAAGATCACAGCTTGTCATTTATGTCATATGCTGAAAATATATAGAAAGTTTGACAAAGAAAGTGCCGGGGATGGTTGGGAGCTTTCTACACAGCACCAACTTAGGTTTTCATCCCAGAGCTGAGTATATGTTTGAAGCCGTCATTTATCAATGAACTGTGCTTGTGAAGGGTGAGTTCTTTTCATAGAGCCCCACAAGCAGATAGGTACGTCTCATCTTCTCAGTGCAGGCCAAATAAACACATCACCTCCACCGCAGGAGGAGGAGGAGGAGGACAAGAGCACAGCTGCCAGCTCCTGCTCTTTATGCTGGCCTGCACCAACAGCAGCCAAGTCCAGAGTGCTGCGGGGCATCCCAGGCACAAACAGGTGCTCGGTCGGTGGAGTCGGGCCTGGTCTTCAGCTTGTCTCCGTGAAGGTGCTAAGTGTTGGATGTGTGAGGGCTTGTGAGGTTAGGCTGGCCAGACTTTAATGGTTTGTTGGTGAGTCTGGGACTCAAGCGCCGGTAATTAAGGTGGGGAGAGGCGACTCAGCAGGGCCGGGGGAGACCAGCGAGGGGGACGGGCCCACGCCCAGTGGGGAGGAGAGGTCTGCCGCAGGAGGGACCAATCAAGTGTGAAGCCGAGCGCAGACCCTGGGCCTTGGTTCAGTGGAAAAAGCCTTGGCCACTAGTTCAGAGCGCCGCAACTTTCACGGATTAGTAGAGACACTATTCTGAGGGCTGAAAGGGGAACACAGCACGGAGGCGGCATCAATGCATGTGTGCACGCACACTAACACACAGTCTCGCTCTTTCTTTTTACCCTCACCCTCCTGCACACAAAACCCACCAACAGCTGGGAGGAGGGCTATAGCAATCGCCACATTACCATGGCAACGGCATATCTCACATTTGGGCCAAAATGAAGACACATTGTGCAGCAACCGGATATTTATTCTTCCATTTAATAGAAGTGTTTTAATAGTTTTTCTCCATGCCTGTAAAATGCTTCCCCCTGACTGAGTTAATGAGCTGCAATTGAAGGTGCTTAGTGCATCAGACTAGCATTTTGTCATTTTGCAAATTACAGGATAACAACATTGGAAATTTGTGCGATGAAACTTGTGTAGTTTCACTGCACAGAGCCATAGTATCCGCTGTGAAGAGCTGCATGTTTGTTAATTTCCTTCAATTTCCTTGGTCCTGTGCTCAAATCTGTGTATCACATTTGAAAGAGGTGGCTCTTTTAAGTGAACTCATTGCTAAAATTAAAATATTTTCACTGTCCTGCGCCTTTGGCAGGTCCAGCTTTGAAGCATAATCACTAAACACTTTTTCTCATTTGGTTTTAAATGTAATTCTTAAAAAGCAGATGAAAGAGAGGATGCTCTTCTGAAAAGGGACTGTGGCTGTGATTACGTAATGAAAATACTAAATATTTGAAGTTTACAGAAATCAATTAGTCTTTTGAAGAGTTTATAGATGGTTCAAGCAAATGTAGACACACTTTGATTTGTCAAACACGGAGGAGCTTTTTTAAAGCACTATTTGGAAAATCACTGAAGAAGAGCATATGCTGGCAGACGAAAGTTCATGTCAGAAACTGTCAAAAATACTCCTGAATATTATATAATAATATAACAGTTTTGCACACCTCTTTTAATGCTCTTTTTGTTAAGCAGCATATCTTCAAGTATATAAAAAGCACTTGGTTTTACAGTTTGATTTGACAAAAACTGTCAATAAAGACTAATTATATGACACTCTGATACTGAGAAAAGCAAATACAAGACTTTTGAATTATCAGCAGGTAACTTCAATTTGTATTTGCTACATAATACAACTAGAGGGGTTATTTATTCTGGATGGATGATAAGATGCTATTCTGCTTTCAGATGTAGCGTTCCCACCACCATGTGTCCGGAAACAAACTCCACAATCTCCCTCGGATTGACAGCTTTAGTTGAACTGAAGGGTGTCCATTGTTTTGGGGGAAGGCAGCTGTAGCGCTGACTTCTCTGTTTGAACTTGTAACTATTGTGGCGCTGTGTTTTTGGAGGTGCTCGTTCAGATTTAAACTCTTATTAACAAGCTGCATGTGTATCAAGATGTTGTTTTTATCTGTGTTCCCCATGAATGTAGGATAATGCCTTTACTTTCGCAGAGTAAATGCTGCTCTATCCACCCTCTCTTGGGCTCCGCCACACATATGCACTGACAGAGCCGCGGGATTGGATACCTTCCACTAGCACTCCGCTACCTTCCAAGAAGTAGGAGAGAAACAAACAGCGTGAATACAACAGGGATTTTTTTTTTGTTTGTTTGTTTTGGTTAGTGACAACAAAAGAAACAGAAAAAATATGGTAAAAAAATGTAACAGTAACAGACTAGAAAAGTAACTAACTAATCACTCACATTTTTTAATCGTTGGGTTATGGCACTCCTTAAAATCAGAATCAGGTTTAATCTCCAAGCTGCTTCACAACACCAGGCATTTGACTCTGGTTCCTCTTTGCTCTCAATAAAGACATTTTAAGCACGATATGCAAAAAAGCTGCGTATAAATATTTTCTTGTAAATTTCAATTCCATTTAGTTTAATTATGTAGCGCCAATTCACAACACATCATCTCAAGGCACTTTGAAAAGTCAGCAAGATTGAATCCTACAGACAGACTGGTTAAAAGTTTTCCTATTTAAGGAAACCCAGCAGATTGCACGGAGTCATTAACTTGCAGCGTTCACTCCTCCTGGATGAACGTGTTGCCACCGTGGACAGCCGCTGCGTCACTGACTTTGCATCGTTCCCTCGTACCTAGCATGCTTGTAGCGACAGTGGGGAGGAAAACGCCTCAGCAGAACCAGGCTCAGTGTGGTATCAATGTAAACATTTTCATCAAGAAGAGGAAGACCTGAGAGGACTGGCACAAATAAGCAAGCATGTCTTTGATCACTCTGGTACTCTGACTTTTAACTGCTCATCAGATTGAATGGATGGAATTGTCTCTGTGGCGGCTGGCTTTAGCAGATAGTGCTCTGTAGCTCCGACCTGAGGGTGAAAGTCTAAACAGTTTGTGCGCAGAATATGTGGGGTCTGCAGATAAATTTTCCCTTTTTCTGACCCAGGACCTGTACAGGTCCTGGATGAATGGAAGGCCATCCCCGGTGATCCTCTCTGCAGAGCTAATTATTCATTAAAAACCTATGCTATGTGTAGCTACAAAAAATTGTAGCTATACATAGCAGAGCAGAGCAGAAAATTGCCATCTGTGATCTGCCAAAACTGAGGACATAATAAAAATTCTGTTCAATTTCAGAACTCAACATATAAAGAAAAAGTACCCTAATTTAATTGAAATAGCATCTTATCATTTAGATAACAGATCCATAGAATGAACTTAATGTTTTTATCAAGCTCTTAAAAGTATTTCAATGATCATGAGTGTTTTAGCTTCATCATAAAAATACAGAACCAAGAATTTATTAATGATTTACTCCAACTAACAAAATGACTCAGATCGGGCTACCGCAGTATTAGGTGGTCTGCAATAGTCTTGTGATTGTTCTCTAGCAAATACTTTAACAGCAACTAAAACAAGTTGTCCCCCAAGAGTCTCTGGATGTTCTTCCCCATGACATCTCTGGGTTTGCTGGCATTCAGAAAGCTGGTTCAATATTCCTGTCTATTTCTAGGACTACAGGAATCACACATATAATGGATTACTCTAGTGAATATTCAACTGATTTATCAAGTAATAAGGTTTAAATGTGCACAACCAGGCGTTCCTTACATCCATAATCCATTTTATAATCTGTTATCTATTTATCAAAAACTCTTTCCTAGCCATTTTCTTTCCTACTATCAGTTAAGATAATGTCCATTGTTAATCCAAACCTTATTTTTTGTGTTCTTTTGAAAATAGCATCTATTCAATTTGAAGGTAGGCAAGTTCCTCATGGATCTTCTAAGATGGAAGTGTAGAAGTCCATCAACTTGTGATTTCTTTGTCAGAATCCGTCAGCATCACCAAATGGTAAGTTTGGATTTTGTGAAAGGAAGTTTTCTGAAGTCATTACCAGTGGTTATATCCTTACCTGTACTAAGAAGGCATCTCTCGTGGTGAGCTTTTTGGCAAAGTAAAAAAATAAAATCCTCTGAACGGGTGGAGTTAAAAAGCAAATCAGACTTATGTCGTATTATTCTGGCTTTTCAGCTGATTAAGCGGATTAGATGATCATAAGTGCACTGGGATAATTTTCAAACAGCTAGACCTGGAAAGCACATCAGCATACTATCCTTGATGCGACTGCACCACTGATGCAAAATCCAACCTTCAACTCGTTCTAGGCAGTGTTAGAGCAGACTGACAAGTTATAGCGGATTGGGGAGCTTTGATTTAATCAACAGGCTCAAAAACGTGACCTTACAAAGAAACTCGAGATGTTGTTCGGCTGAGCATCATAAGAAATGGTGTTTTGGTAACTTGTAAATTTCAGTTAACATGGCGTTGTATTAGACTGATAATTGTTATTTTATTTTGACTTGATTTAAATGGCTGAAGTCAACGAAAACAGATGGGGAACATCTGACTAGCTGTTAGCCCTCCACTACTGTGAGGACTTGTTCATTTTCCAACAAAGTCATGGTGACATGAAATCTTCTTCTGGATATAATGTAAATGATAACATCAAAAATGGAAAAATCAAACCAACTGTTTAAAATGAGACTTACAGGCACATCTCAAAACAGTTATATATTGCATAAAAGTGCAATATTTTTTGCCAGTCATTTCAGAAAGTGAAATGGTTATTTTAAAGAGATTCCTGACACATTTTTTTTGTAATTTTGGTGGTTATGGGTTACAGGTAAAGACAGCCCAAAATTCTGTGTCTCACGTCAGTGTCTCAATTTAGAATATCACATTAGACCAATAAAAAAAGTATGTTTTAAGCACAAATGTTTTTTTTTTTTTCAATGCACTCAATACTTGGTTGGGTTCCTTTTGGATGAACTACTGCATCTATGTGCCGTAGCTTAGAGTTCATTGGTCTGTGGCACCCTTGTTGGGTCTGGTGTTTTTCATCCTCCTCATGACAACAGCCCATTGATTTCCTTTGGGGTTCAGGTCAGGAGAGTTTGCTGGCCAATCAAGAAGAGGAACACCATGGTCATTGAACCCTGCTTTTGGTACCTTTGGCAGTGTGTGGAAAATAAAATCAGCATCTCCACATACATGGTCTGCAGAGGGAAGCAGAATTTCCTGGTGAATAGCTGCATTGACTGTGGACTTCGGGAAACACGCTGGACCAACACCAGCAGATGACATGACACCTGTGGTCATCACTTGTGGAAACTTAACACTGGACTTCAGGAAACATGGGTTATGTCCCTCTCCACGCTTCCTCCAGACTCTAGGACCTTGATTCCTAAGTGAAATGCAAACTTTACCTGCATCTAAGAAAAGCACTTTGTACCATTGAGCAAGATTCCAGCCTCTGTAAATATCTACAAACCAGTAAATAGAAAGATCTGATGCACATTTTCTTTTTTTGCGATATTTTAAAAGTTATCTAGTATCTGTTTGACTCTCAAGAGGAAGGTCATATTGATTGTTTAATTTGGAATTTTATGATCCATTTTAATCAAGGAAAGAAGATGAAAATAGAAAAATCAAAGGTCCATCTGGATTCAGGGTTGGATGTTTGGATTTTCTAGTGGACATGTCCGAAGTTACCAAAGGCCTTAACACACATCAGATGTGAAAAGCTTTGCAAAACTTTACTCATAATCAAACACATTGCATGGCATATGATGCAAACAAACATTTTTACACAGCCCCACTCCAATCCTGGTTTAGTCTTGGTCTAATTCAGCCTCTTTGATGCTCAAAAGCTTTCTTCTCTGTCCTTCTCATCTATCTGGACTTGCACTTCAGCCCAGGCTAGATCAACCAGAGAAGCTCAAACCAATCAGAAGCAAATTTCAGGGCGGCCTGGGAGTTGCAGGGAGTCTGGTGTTAGTCCGTTATTTTATCTATGCTAAAGCGGCTCACCATTTTAAGCATATTTTTGCAGATACAAGGTATTTCTACCAGAAAACCATTTCAGAGAGTAAGATTTATTTCCCCTCATGAATTTTGAAAGATTAAACATTCAGTATTGATCTGATGACGTTTTAACTATTTTACTAAAAACAAATTAAGACGGCTAACCTTCATAAACTCCTGTTTTGTCTTGTGCAATGTCCAATGTAGTCCAATGTACCTTTAGATGGTCTTTATGTAAACAGAACATTATTGCAGAAAACTGGGGGTTCACACATGCATTGAAAAAACAGGTATAATTTTAAGAATGGTGGTTTATTTTGACAGAAATAAATATTTATTATAGTCAAAATCATCAAATCCAGTAACACAGCTGATTTGGGTAGAAGAACAAAGAGTATTTTTAAAGTAAAAATCCAAGGGTTGATTCATGCTACATGTTCGACAGGTTCCCTGTCCAATTTTTGAAACATACCTGCAGTTATCGTTGATGTCATCCTAGAACACACTAAAACCAATGTAATTAGACTGTAATTAGACTCTCCTCGCTTGCAGAGAGGGATCCAAAAAGTTCTCTTCCTTTTTGTTCTCTAAGTTGCAAGATCACAAAAATATCTGCTTCATGTCTCTAGTTTTGTGCGAAGTCAGTCTGTTTGTAGGAGACAGAATAATAAATGACATGTAAATGAGGCTGAGAAAGCTTTTTGTAGGGATTTTACATCAGGTTTTAATAAATGTTACTTACATTCTTAAGATGAATTAGGGGTATTGCGAGACTGGAGCCTTTATTACAAGGCAAGATGCTGGGAGGGCCAACACAGGGACAAACCACCATGCATTCACCCTTAGGGGCAATTTAAAATTGCCAGTAAATCTGACATGCCTTGTTTTGTAGACTATGGAATAAAACTGGAGTGCCCGCAGGAAAGTTGTGCATGTATGGGGAGAATATGTCTCCACCCAGAAAGGCCCCACCTAAAACATATACCTGGAAAATTCACCAAATACACTAATAGGTTAGATAGAATCCAATCTATCTTTAGAATTTAGTAGCTTTTAGTTTAGTAGCTTTTGACTTGCATTTTCTATTTGATGTAATGAGATGGTACTTGGCAAAGATGAAAAATTAAGAGTACTGAATTCATGTATGAGAAAAGTATGTGTGTGAAACATACCATCTAATGGCTGTAAAAAATAGGCTTTTACATGAAGAACTGGCTCAGTTCTGCACTTTTAGAGAAACACAAAAGAACCATTGGTTGAGCTGAAATGCTTCACTGTTAACCTTTTGGTGGTAAACATTTTATGTTCATATACACACACACAAATAAAACATTTTAAAGGCCAGTTTCATAGTTTATGGTGGGTTTAAATAGGCAGCTCAGTTCAATCTACGTAATTAAATAAAGAAAGTACATCCCCACTTAGTTCTTGGATTTTAATGTTTATGTTCTTTCTTTCTAGACTATAAAATTACATAAACTAACACGAAAAAAAAAAACTACACACAGATTCAACTCATAGGCGGCTTGTCAATAAGGGGTGCTAGGGCAATGCCTCCATCAAATTTTCAGTATCAAAAGTATAAACACAGTCAATGTAACTTACAAAATAAAAAAGTAATTATCACATCTGTTCTCTCATAAAATATGTCATTAAAAATGTGTCTAACTTGATTTTCAACATTCCCATTCCATTTTGGGTTGATTAGTGGATATTATTTCATGTAGGTTTCTTGATTTCAAGATTTCAATATACCAAGGGTTGTCGCGCCAGATATTGTGTGGCAATGAGGCCTGTCCAAATTAAAAGTCTCATCCAGATGCAGTCAACAAATGCAGATATGAAGTATGGGTCAGGTGTATACTTCATGACCCACCCTATTCCATGATTCATTGCGGGATGTCCTGCCCCAAGTGGAGGAGTTTAAGTATCTATATGGAAGGGGGGATCAATAGGTAGATTGGTGTTGCATCTGCAGTGGAGCGGGCGATGTACTGGTCTGTTGTGGTGAAGAGGGAGCTGAGTCAAAAGGTGAAGTTCTTGATTTACCAGTCGACCTACGTTCCTACCCTCATCTATGGTCATGAGATTTGGGTCTTGACCGAAAGAGCGACATAGCACATACAAGCGGCCGAAATGAGTTTTCTCCGTGGGGTGTCTGGACTCTCCATTAGAGACAGGGTGAGAAGCTCGGTCATCTGCAGTAGAGCCTCTGCTTCTCCACGTCGAGAGGAGCCAGTTGAGGTGGCTAAGGCATCTGGTCAGGATGCCTACTGGACGCCTCCCTGGTGAGGTGTTCCGGGCACGTCTCACCACAAGGAGACCCCAGAGGGAGAACCAGGACACGCTGGAGGGACTATGTTTCCCCTGGAGGAGCTGGCCCAAGTGGCTGGGGAGAAGGAAGTCTGGGTCTCCCAAATAAGGCTGCTACCCCCACAACCCAACCCCGGCTAAGCGGAAGAAGATGGATGGATCGATGGATTGATGGATGGATCGATCGTTTTGATCAAAATGTTGTGGCTATGACCATTAACTGAGGCAGTGCTTCAGATGTTGTAGGTCTTTTGTGACTACCTGGAGCCATATACATTTTCTCACAACCCCTCCCAGGCTAATAGATGTGAATGACTTGGTTCCTCATCTCTTTTTAAATTTATTTAGATTGGAGCATAATGTGTTACTTTTTCGGATCTTTTAGACCACTTTAGGTTTGATTTGTGTGATTTTTTTTAAGCCAAAGATGTGTCAGTGATCCGGCTTGAGTGTGGCTACTAAAATTTAACTCAGTGTTCTAATTGCGGAAATTTATAAGAGCAACAGCCCCTTTTCCACTGAAATTCTGGGATATAAATACCTGTTTTTTTTGTTTTTTTTTTTACCCGGGTAAAAGGAATCCTGGAAAATTTGTGGCCTTTCTATTTCCACTGCTCTGAAAGGCCAAAGAAAATGTAAATAAATCATGCTACTGATTTGTGGTGAAATTGTGAAGAAAACTGCTCTACACCTCCAGTCCAGATGATATAAAAACCAAAAGGAGCAAAGCCTGATGCAAACTCACAACAATAATAGGAGCAATAAGCAATACTGACGCCTATTGTGTCAAATTGGAACAACATATACACAAAGCCTTCACGGAGAACAGCCATTTCTCAATTGTCCGTTGTGTGTGTGAATTCCCACTGAATCTTTACTTACACAGGACAGGTATATGATGTCATATTCTGTTCTATTTCTGGTCTGCTTCTCTTTCTGGCTTCCATGCTTTCTGGCTGCTGCTCTTTTACCAAGATAAAATACCAAATTCTGTGTTCTGTTTTCAGAACTTTCCCATGATTGGCTCAGGAACCAGGAAGTAAACACGGGCTACACACTGCAGCGAAGTAGTCCCGGACTGTACCCCTAGGTTTTACAGAAAAAAAAAAAAAACGTGACTAAGACATTGTTGATGGAGAGGACCGATTGTTTATAGGGATAGATACTTCCATCCTGGGTGACAAGTAAGAATGATTTTGGTTTGTTTTGCAGTAAATATCTTACTTATTGCTCCTTTAAATATGAATCTCATATAAAATAGAAATATCGTGGTTAAATTGTTGGAACAATTGTTGCAGTGTTGGAACACTGTAAGATAGAGTTCACCAATCAGTTGCTCAGCACTTTATCCCACCCTGCAACTATTCTGGGGTAATCTGAAATCCTTTTTCCCCTGTTCTATTAACGGTTTCAACTCCACACGGCTACTCTGCTTGACCTAGCTCTACTCTACTCAGAACTTGTTTTCTTACCAACCTAAAATTTAAAATACATTTTTATTTAGTTAATTTCAAAGTTATTGTCACCCATTCGAAAAGCATTTTTATTCAATTCAATTCAATTCAATTTTATTTATATAGCGCCAAATCATGAAACATGTCATCTCAAGGCACTTTACAAAGTCAAGTTCAATCATATTATACAGATTGGGTCAGATTATACAGATTGGTCAAAAATTTCCTATATAAGGATTTATCATAGCATATATCCAATCAGGGTTGTGTGGGGACTGGTGCCTATTGCCTCTGGTCATTGGGCGACAGGATGTCACCCAGGACAGGTGTCCAGTACAGCATAAACAGTGATCCCTTTTTTCAGAAACAGCAAAAAAGTTAATTAAATGTAATCATACAGACAGACATTCAAAGTTAGTTTCCTATATACCAATTAGATCATAGTTATAAAACAATGCAGTCAATTTCAGTTTAATATTCAAATTTGGAAAAAAAAGAAGTATTTCTCTAAAGTCCATCCAACTGCATCAAGTCATTAGTTGCGGTTCCATCAATGCTTTTTAATGCCCATTGTAAAATATCACATTAGAAGTTGATGGAAATGGCAAAATTTGAATTAACTCACTAATTTAGCAAAAACCTTTGTATGCTTGCTTGGTGGTTTTTGACTTTTTTGAAAAATTGTAAATGTGCTAAAGAGGAGATGGAAACACATCTTGTCGAATCAGTTCTGATGGAGCGAATGTTTACCTCACATGACTAATCAGCTGTTTCTGTTGCTGCAGTCTACTCAGATATTCCTATAACGCTCGAAAACAGGCCTGGAAGCAACAACAGGTACGTGTGGACCGACGAAGAGAAGCGAGCATTTGTAAGTCTCATCCGTAGAAAAAATAAACAAACAAAAAAAAATTACTTTGCACATTGCCTCACTCCATTACTGATCTTTGGTCCATGCTAGTTAGTTACTTCCTGTTTATTACAGTCAACGTATGTCAATGTTACGCTGTGCGTCTCCTGGTTAATTCGCTACAAACCAGTAAATAGAAAGATCTGATGCACATTTTCTTTTTTTGCGATATTTTAAATGTTCACTTAAAATTTGCATGAGAATTGGATGGAAACACTGCTATTGACTTGCAACATTTACTTCTCCTGGATGAGCATGAAGAGACAGTAGACAGCTGCTTGCATTGTATCATTGACTTTCAGCAATCCCTCATACTGAGTATGCATGTAGCGACAGCGGGACAAAGAACTCCCCTTTAACAGGAAGAAACCCTTAGCAGAAATTGGTTCAGTGTGAACTGCCATCTACCACGACTGAGTGGGGGCAAGAGAAGCCAGAGCAGATACACAGAAAGAACACAAAAGCACTGATCCAGGAGTACTTTCTATGTTAAGATAGAAGGATTCTGTAGTAATGCATTATGATAGTCCAGCTGTGAAGTAAAAAATCAGTGGGCATCACTCATGGACAGGATATTTAGAATTTTGTCAATATTCTATAGTTGAAAGACAGAAAACCTAGAAATCTTTTTAATATGGGATTTAAATTACAAATCCTGGTCAAAGATAACACCTCAAATGGTTTCACTTTATTACTGGAAGCCAATTTAATGCAGTCTAGATGACAGACTAAGAGTTTATTTTTTCAAAGACTCTGGACCAAAGACCTCAGTTTAAAAACAGAACATTTAGCATCATCCAGAGTTATCACATATCTCATAGTATGTCTCCTAACTATTATATTTTAGACCCTTTTAGGATCTAAAAAACTGTCCTAACGACACCAATCTCCATATTTCAAATATAGGATATTAGAAAAATAATGAACATGCATTTTTAGCTCTTTGTCCAAGTTAAAACTGAATAAGATTCAGCCTATAAGGACAAGCACAATATGTCTTCTTAGTAGACCTATACTACTTTGTTATTCATAAAATAAACATAAAGGATTTAATACTTTGCTATAACATTGTCAAAAAGACACAGCAGTCTGAATGCCCATGTTAGATATTGCAGGAGGCTACAGGTTGTCAGAGCTGCTGAAATCTGGGAAAATAACAGATGATTCACAGGCATTGTGTAAGTCACAGGAAAACTGTCAGTTTTCTTGGTGCAGCTCTACACATGAATAAACTTGGGCTCTATCCTATCCCAACGTGTGGCAAATTATTCCCACGTGGTAAACAGTTTCTACTGACGACATGTGCGGGGTGTACTGCTTTTGTCCCTGCTGATATATATATATGAGGCTGTTGTAACTCAACTCAACTCAAACTTTATTTATAAAGCACACTTAAAACAACCGGGGTTGACCAAAGTGCTTTACAGATATCACAGTTGCAGGAAATAAGGTAAAAACTAAAAAGCTAAAAAACATAAACACAAAGCAATAAAAAAGAATGAAAATAAACATTATTTTATTCTCCAAATTTAAACATTTTTTATTTTTTTGCCAGATGTCCACTTAGACTTGATTAAAAGCCAGGGAGAAGAAGTGTGTTTTTAGGGTTAGGGTTAGGGTCAGATACTGGGGGGCTAGGCCATTAAGAGCTTTTAAAACAAACAATAACATTTTAAAACCTATTCTAGAAGCAACCGGGAGCCTGTGCAGTGAAGCTAGGACGAATGATATGTCGTCACGTTTACGTGTGTGCCAGTAAGGAGACGGGCAGCTGCATTTTGTACCAGCTGCAGGCGGTGCAAAAGTGAGTGGTCCAGGCCAACATATAATGAATTACAGTAATCCAATCTCGTTTTAGTAAAAGCATGGATTACAGTCTCCAGATCTCTGCGTAACCATTATTTGGGGCTCGTTCTTCCTCATGCCTTTTTCCCATGTCGAACCTTTTTAGAGCCTCAGTACTGATTTGTACCATTTCCCTGGCTTTTTTAGATTAAAAGTGTTAAAGTAGAGATTCTTTATCAAGAGTCATTACCTATTAAATAAGTTATTTAATGTGTTAAATAACTTTAATGCTTCTACAGGGTAAATGGACCGGAGAGGACACAGAGGTGTCTAACCAGCAACAGGGGGCGGCAGCCATTGACACCCATATTGTTTCAATTTGGTAATTTGGTCTAATAACTTTTTTTTTTGTTTGTTTTTTCTTTGTTTAGCAGTGATCAGCACAATATCTGCTCATATAATTTAAATCGGAGACTGAAAACAAAATTAACTATGTAAATGGTCCTTCGAAGGGCAGCGGAGAATCCTATTGCTGAGAAAAATATTGTTGCAAAATCAAGGTCCAACTTTTACAATGCTCATCTGGCTTTGGTTTTGTGTTTTATGCTTTGAGAGTAGGACCAAAATCTAGCCAGGAACTGTAGATGAGCATGCAAGTGGTTTGATCCATCCACTTGCACAAGGAGAACAAGATGTGCAGAGTAACAGGATCCAGACATAGAGCAATGAAAACTAACAACTTTATATACTGAGGTGAGAGTGGACAATGGCATCAAATGCAGATGAATTAATCAGGGGATTAGGAACAGCTGTGGAGAAGAGCAAGGTGATAAAGGTAAATAATTAACACAAAGAAAGCTGAACTAGACACAAAGAAACTACAAACCAATTGAAAAAAAGAAAGATTAACACTGATCTAAGAGAAATAAATCCAAATGCACAAAGTTCAGAACATGAAAGAAAAGAACCCAAACATAAAAGAATAAACTAATTTGGGAACATCCTTCTGGCAGTAAAGAACACAGAACAATGAAATGAATATGGCAAGACATTTTGAATAATAAAGAACTCAGAAGTGATCAAAAGATAAAAACCAAAACCCAAGGATCATAATGTGAGGATACTGCTGCTGATCCATGTGTGTATATATATATATATATTTTTTTTTTCTATTTCTCTTTTTTTTCTCAGTTTTGTCTTAATTCTCTGAAGAACGTAAACATCCCAATGGTGACACCTATTTGATTCAAGAGAGGCACGGGGCGTGAGAGCTCAACTACGTGTGCATAAATTTGTGTGTATGAGTTTATGATTTGGGGTTCTTTGAGATGACGAATGTAGAAATGTATCCAGGGGCCTTCTCAACCCCCCCCCCCCCCCATTTACCTCAGTTTCCCATCCAGAGCTTGCTTTGGATACCATCATCCTCTCTCTCATGCCACACATATACACACACACACACTTCCTGTCTCTCTTTTGGTTTCTCTCTGCGTTGCTCATCATGCTTCCACTTTGAAGTCACAGCTTTCTCTTTCCCTTTTTTGTGTCTGTGTAGCTTTGATGCACTAACATTCTGTGAATAGCTCCTCTAATGCCTGCTTCCTTGTGCCTCACTCTTGCAGCTCTGCCTGTGTCGGAACGGTGAGTCTCTTGCCTTTGAAACGACGTCCATAAATTACAACTTGTCAAGTGTCATTTTCCTTGTTTACAGCCATTTTGTGCTCCCACTCCCCCTTGTTCCTCTCTTGTGTTTCACATTTAATTGCACCAATAATGTTGGTGGTGCTCACCAAGCTCTGCACATGCAGCTCGTCGCCACTGAGGGGGTGCGGAAACTATTAAAATATTTTCCAGGCTTTACGAGTTTTATGTGAGTAATTTGTGTGGATATATCCCACTGTGTTACCACCAACTAGGAGAACAGAATGAGATTGTGCTGTGGTCTGTGTTACAATGGTGAGAGGAAGTCAGAGAGAGACGGAGGGAACTGGCTAAAGGGTAAGTGGAGGTGTTTGGGAAGAAAAAAAAAATAGATGAGGGGGAGGAGAAAGACAGAAAGAGGGAGAGTTGAGTGTGTACAGGAAATCTGCACTAAGTGTTCCTAAAGAGCTTGTGTTTTTCCACCCCTACACAAACAGTGTAATTTATTGCATGTCTGTTGAAGTCAGCAGCCCTTTATAACCCCACAATAATTTCCCATATGTTCCATATATCACCACAGAGAGAGGGTGAAAGGGAGAGGGTGGGTGAGGAGGAAAATAAAAAGACTGAGGCAGCAAATATGTCCGAGACTTTATCCACATGCACGTGCATTCACAGGAGACCCGGCCAACTGCGGCTGGGACAGTGGCCTCATCTTAATCAGCCTTCTTTGCCATATAGATGTATGTATTCCCTGCACGTCTCCACACCTGTGGGTGGCCTATGAAATATTAAACACTCCTGTTCATGTTGTTTACTTTCATCATTAAGGGAGAGTCAATGATAATAGAAAACTTCTCTTCTCTGGATAGGCAGCAGGGAGTCCCTTGTAAGGGTTTGGCACAACTTCCACTCCACTTCAAATCCTAGTTTGTTTTTGTCAACTCAATGTTCCGCGATGAAGGTGACAAGCGGAAGGATTTCTCTTTCATGAAATTTTGAGTAAGCAAAATATGCTTCTTGGTTATACTGTTTGCAGTTTCACTTGTTCTTCTTTAAGGCTGGTATGCGTCAATTTCTCAGCGTGTGTTTAACTATGCTGGTCTTAATTAAATGCAAACCTATCTTTACCCTGTAAATATGCTTGTAACCTTTTTGTAAAAGTTATCATTTGTTAATAAAATCTTACTTCAGCAAAGCAAAATTGACATGCTTTACATAAAGTTCAAATATTCTGTATAACTAAAATATTTATTTCTCAGTAGCAGGATTTTGTCAATCAAACTATTGATAGCATTATGGTTTTTAGTAAAGAAACATAATAGAAACAGCTGCACTGTTTTTTTTTTTACTATTAACAACTTGTCAAGCTTTTCTAACAGTTACTGTGCCTTGCAGAAATCTGAAAAATTCTTTCACATTTTGTTGCTTTCTTTGTATTTTTTTTTTTTAATTTGTACAATGGCCTCTCCTGTTTTTGACATTCTGAGTGTAGAGCAAAGAAGGAATTTCATTATACAGGGAATCATGTTTTACTGTGTATATGACAATAAACGTGAAAATAAACCACCAATTTTAGTGTATTTCATAGGGACTTTTTGTAATAGAGTGACACAGAGTTTTGCATTATCATGAAGCTGAAGTGTGACAAAAATCTACTCCTTATTCTAAACTCTTTTGTAACCTCTGACAGATTTTCTTCCAGGGTAGCTCATCAACTTTCTCCATATTCTCCCACTGAAATACTGAAAACAAGTATTCCTACAGCATGACGCTCCCACCATTATGCTTCGCCGTAGTGCTGGTGAGTTCAGGGTAGTGTGCAGTTAGTTTTTGGTCATAAATCGACATCTTGCCAAAAAGGAACCTTTTGGACTGATCTAACAGCAAACACAAGCACATCTTCTTTATATTTTATGTCTCCTACAGGGTTTACAGCAAATTGCAAACATGACTTCTTATGGTTTTATTTTTATATGATTTACCTCTTGCCACTTTTCAATAAAGGCCAAATTTGTGGAGGGCACAACAAGTATATGATGAGGCATAGCTAGATCAAAGTTGTAAAAGACCTTAAGCGGAATTTCCTTTGGGTCGCACTTCTAGTTAATCCCAGCATCCACTGCCAGACCACCGACTTCCAGTGTATTTTAACTGTAGTTGATCTTTTTTTTTCTTCCTGCATTCCACTTTTTAAAATAGGATCTGAATGTGTTGTTCCATCCACAAGCAACCACAGGGGAACAAAAGACTATAGTACACACTGTTAACTTGTGCGTACAATGTTTCCCAACTCAGGAGAAAGCAAGCAGCAATGATAATTAAATGAGTTAAAATTGTAATTCGCATGTCACACATGTCATTTCTGCTGGGAAATGAGACGTGCAGACACAACATCCCCAGCATTTATGCTCCATGCAGCTTTCCCTCCGAAGTAGTACTATTCTCCTAGACTCTAGGGGGCAGCATTGTGCTCCTACGCCAAGCGTACTACATCATCGCGCATCATCGTGTTCTTCATGATGCTGTTTTTATCTTCTTATGTTCTCTAAAACACAATCTGGTAGAGGTTTATAGCATACAGAACAGTGATGAAAGTGATTAAACTGTGATGAAATTACAAACAAGTGGACTATATTTAATATTTTCTTAAAGACACCTTTTAAAGGCAGTTGCTTGTTCTGGATTTTATCTATAAGTATTATAATACTGAGGGCTGACAGCAAATGCATGTCACATTTTTAAAAAGTTTTCTTAACAAAAAGTGTACGCCATTCATCCATCCTCTTGCATTTCAAAATGAATGCACTGCTTTATGCTTGACTGCATAAAAGGCCGATAGAATATAAAGAAAACTTGTGGTTTTACTATATTAGAATATAAGTGATTTATCGTGTGTCCAAACAGATGTGATCCTCTTCATCCAACAGAGTCTTCTCTGCGGTCTTGACATCGTATGGATGTGCCCTGCATCTCTCAGCAGAAAAAGAGAGGAAACAGGCAACCCCCTGTTGGTCTGCGTGATGTAGCTAAGGACAGAGCGGGTTTCTGGAGGTGGGTGGTGCTTTGTGGGGGCGTTGGGTCGAGGTGTCGGAGAGATGATCGATCTGCAGCGGCAGGTGGCCGAACAGGAGAGGTCTCCCGAAACCTGTCCGGACTACAAAGCAATCTGCCGAAAAACTGCCAACAGAAAAGCATGTATGAAAGTACCAGACACTGAAGCAATCATCAGACAAACAGGATATATTGTCCTGAAAACGGTTTGGAGAACAAGGGTCAGATCCTAATTCTGGACTCCGTACAAGATAATACAAACTACTGCGAGGAGCAAGTTAAGAAAATGTAATCCCTATAATACGAACAGGGAGTGGATGACATTTGATAAATGAAATCCTGCTTACAGAAGCTTCAAAACAAATTCAACAAACTCGATAAATGATGGTCTTTATCATTGGCTTATGATTCAAGTGGAATAGGGATGCTTTGTTCCATTCGCAAATGTGTAATTAACAGCTTGGAAAATGTCCCTTTTAAAGCAGCAGATGTGATGACACTGAGATTACTGATTGCTCTTCCCGTTTATACTGGCCAAAATATATTATCTTAAACAAGACACATTGTGCTTCTCTATACACATGAGATACATATTCAAGTAACAAAGGCGTTAAAGCGATTCCTTTGCATGTATCCACAAATGAATGAATCATCAAGTTATCCAGGGAGAGCTGCAACTCCCCTGCAACTGCTTATTCATAAAGAAATAGGTTAAGCTTTGATGTTTAAATCACAAGCAGGGTGTAAATCTCCTAAAATCCTCTCATGCCTGTTAAGACAAAGGGGCCTTGTTTGGGAACATGCCTTTGAGATCATAGTTTGCAATGGCAACTGATGCATCTGAATCCCTACAAGGCCCAGTGGTGAGATGGATGCAAAGCCGATGAGATAACAGAAGGGAAAGAACGAGTCACACAGGAGGCGTGAGTATTTCACTTCAAACTTTGTCTTTCCCAAAAGCTCAGACAGCTCCGCAGAGAAAGAAGTTAGCCAAAAATTAGAGAGTGATTTGGCACTCGGGTCCCTGGGGTTGGAAACTGTTTGGACTGGGTGTGCGCTCAATAGCAGATCAATATGTTTGCAATGCCAGTCAGACTCAACCTGGCACCCTGCTCACTACCTAAGATGAATTACTATTTGACGTTTCTCTATTTGCAAATGACTGATGGCTGCCTTGTAGACAGAGGAGCATTTGGTGGAATAATGAAGCTGTAACACCATCTTACAGCCGAATGTGTTGACCTATGCCGCTGTGAAAAGAGCGGACGTGTTTATTAAGAGTAGGGCCAGGTCTAAATTCGACCCAATTGCCGTTCGGTTGCAGCATCGTGTTATTTTAGGACCGGGCGCTGAAGGCCAGACAGTAAAGGGGAGTTTTACTGCCTCTCCAGAATTGAACAAACAGGCTCTCTTTGCTCTCTCAAACTGTCACACTGAGAAATTATTATTCCTTACGTGCGGCAGTAAAGAGCTGATATATAAGCAGTGATGAATCCAGCGAGTTACAGCTGAGGCTACCAATCTGGCTCACGACTGCTTATAAGAAAAGAAAGAAGAGAAATATTGGATCCCGCTTGAAACCCTGGCTCCTCTTGATGAAAGCTATTTCCTCAGAAATTTATATTAATGCTCCCAAAGACAGAGTGAAGATGAAGGAAAGATATGATTCAGTGACTTGAAAATTTTTCCCTGACTGCAACTGCCGCTTCAGAGATAAGAGTGTACTTGGTTTCACTCCTCCTCAGCGCAGATTCCTGCTACAAACAAAGACACTGAGGAAAATAGGGAAATTGTGTAGTTGATTAGATGAAATGAGTGAAATGTCAAGGACTTCCCTTCACCGCCAGAAAGGCCTTCGGAAAACTCTTCTTTCTGAAAGACCTTTCATGAATAGGCTTCTGCATTCACTCCCCATGCTATGCAAACAAGTTGTCCAAGTACCACATTGTTTCAAAAGACCTTGTGACACACACAAAAAAAGCGGGCAATGTCTTGGACACACATGCTCATCCCAGACTCTTTCACACCCAGGCTAAACGTTTAGCCACCCTGGCTAATTAACTGCTGTGAAAGAGACGTGCATCAAAGGGAGGCGGAATTTGGAGGCTCTCTGACCAACCCTCAGGTCCAGGGGTCATTCCTCTCCAAGACAGAAGTTAGGATGTCCTGGCCCTAGACCTTTGGACGCTCACCCCTAACCCTTGCTGGAGCATATCAAAGCTCCGGCAGCAGAGGGTTGCACAGACGTCCCCCCAACAATAACAGGAGGACATCAAAGACCTAGTTGGAAAAAGACGTGAGAAAAAAAAATAAAAATGAGCCAATATCAAACTCCCTCTTATTCGGCAGATATTCCAAAAGATGAATATAATTAATCTCTCCAAGTTGTCATGGGTCTAAAGGGCCCTTGCTGTGCTGCAGCCTCCTCGGGGCACTTGAGGAGAATTATGTGATTAAACAGACCTGTGAATTCTGGACACAGGCGGGCAGAAGAAAGCTTCAGTTCTCTTCATAATGCCCCTAATGAAGTGGCTGGTGGCTTCGTCATCCCTGGCTGGGCCTTGTGCAGCCTGTTCACAATCTGTCTAATGACAGAGCGGGGGCTGCAGAGCGCACCAGTGCTTCCCAATGAGCCACAAAGGGAGATCACAGGCTCCATTGTGGATAGGCACAGGAGCTTAGCACTCATCAGACCCAATAAACCTGTCTCTAGTCAGGGTGGGACACACCCCTCGCCCGTTTGGCCAACAGCCCCACACAGCACACTCCCTCACTTGTCAGTCGTGCTGTCTGTCATTATGACATCAGGGTGTCATGGCCTCGTCCCCGCACAGAAAAACGCAGCTCGCACGTTCTCACTGCTGTTTATATTTCTGTGTTGATTTTAGAGTAACAGGCCTTTTTTTCCCTCTCTTGGCCACGGCCGTTGTGTGTGCTATAGTCATGATAATGTATGGGTATGTATCTGCGTGCACCGGGTGTTTACTTGCCTGCCCTTTTGCCTCCATTTTAAACGGGGGGCCACTCCTCTTGGCCTGTTCTGCCTCCTGGGTGCTGCTGCCAAACGTATGCAAATGAGCATGTCCTCAATGGCGCTCACAGCTGCACGCAGTCAGCCAAAGACAGAGGACAAGGCGGCCATCTCTTTCATCCGTAACCCCTGATCCCCTCTCGGTGACACGTCATGTTCGCCCCAACACTGTTCCCCGCCAAAGAATCGTGTCGCCTCCCAGCCTAGAAACCCGCTCCCTACACTGTCTACAGCTTTTCTCCACACACACACACACACACACACACAGATGATCATTTGGCCTGGTTCTTAGTTGCACTGGACCAAGGGTTCAGAATCTGCTCATATATTCTCTGTCATGAGTTGCTAACTTCAACCCTGCCCGAAGCTTCTCGTCCTTTTTTTTTTGGGTATGAGTGAGAGAGACGATTGGGTTAAAAGTAAAGTTTGTTTCTTTTTTGTTATTTTCCTGCATGGGCTTTTGTTTATAGTCATTATTTGGGCTAAAATGACTGTGCAGAGCGTATGAGGGGACAGACAGGGAGGGAGTGGGGAGGAGGGCTATCCAGAAAGGGTGGGGGTAAAGAGCCTGATTGCTTTAATCTCAGGGCTCGCGGCGCACCCCTTCTTTCTTTTTCTTTCTTTTTTTTTTTTTTTATAAAACTCTTTGGCTGTGTGATTCAGTCCCAGGCCCCAGTGTTCTGTGCCCCTCCATTGTTCTCACATGAAAATCAATTCCCTTGAAGACCCTCCTTAATCCCGTTTTTGGCGTCAACAATGGCCACTTGTGCACGGCCCTGATAGACTAAGAGCCGGGATGATGCGGCTGTCTGCTCTGATTCCAGTCCATTCAGGTAACGGCGGCCTGCGTCACTTTGTAGTGCCAGGCGCAGGACTCGATAGGAAGACGTTTGCGATCATAATTTCCTGCAGCGAAGAGGCCCGGGCACCTTACACCACCACGAGACTTTTAATTAGGGCAGACAACCACAGAGATTAGAGATCGGCCTGTAACAATGACTGGCCCTTTGAACGGGCATCGGCCTCTGTCCCCACTGAGGCCATATGGAGGATATAATGCTGTGATCATGCTAATGACAATCACCTCAGCAACAGCAATCAGCAGTAGTCCCTACACCAATGTTCTGCATGTAAAAGGTGGAATGACCTGTTAAAAGCCTCAATATTTATTTATTTATTAATTTTTTGTTGAAGGTAAAATAAAGTAGTCAGCCTTAACCATTATTTTTGGAAAAAAACAAAATATTTAAAAATGTATGCATTCCCTCAATTATGTACACAACTTCTGGACCAGCATTCTTACACATCAACAAATGATGTCTGGACAAGTGAAAAGGTATTACAATGGGCAAGTATTCTTTTTCCTTTTATACGAGATAATAAAATCATAGCTGCACCTCCATCTATCAAAGATTAAGAGGATGACCTGATGAAATACAATCCTGAATACATAAACTAGAATATTCAGCTACTCAAACCCACCACTGAACTCCTCTGCTACAGACAAAGCACAAAAATTGAAATATAATTTAATTTGAAACACATCTTTCCATGTGTGAAATAGCTGAGAGCACATTAGTTGTGCATTTAACATTTTTTAATTGATTTAATTAATCTCTGCCTCAAACAGGAAAAATGGCCCGGGCTAAAAAACTAGGATGCTGTGAATTGGTGAATAATTAGTGACCATTATTATGATATAATTACATTACTCCTTAATTCTTAAACCTAAAATCTTAAGTGATCAGCTCCTGGCAGCGCTGGTAATCCTTTTCAGAATCCAGCGTTTCTTTCCTTGCGGTAGGTTGTAGCCCAGGCATAAAGTGGGCTTTTGGATTTTCTTCAATTGGCTCTTTATTGACAAAGTGAAAAAAATAAGAAATACAGGGTTTCCAGTGATTAGCTCTACTTCAGATGCTACATTTAACTTGATTTTTGACTGCTGGAAGCTAATCGAAAGTAAGTAATCTGATCAGAGGAATAGCCCCGTCCCACTTTAGGTGCATGATATGCGCACCTGATGAAGACATCAGTTTACCTTCTTTTCATTACAGGTACAGCTACAAGCCGCTCAATCTAGTAATCATGTTTAAATATGTTTGCAGGGACATGTCGAGTACATGACCTTGGGAAAAGACGATAAAGATAAAAAACATAGCTCAGTTGCAAACATGTTATTTCAAAAATACACCTGACTACATACGATTAGCTACCAAAATAAAGCCAATTTACCATAGCTGGTGCCATCTTGATGAAAGTTTTCAATGTATAAATCCGTCAGCAACGCTATTCAGTTAAGTCAGAGAATACATCCGCAGACAGAACTGAATGTAGAATAGCGAAAGTATGTGGAAGGATTTAATCACCCCATGATTGCACCAAGAATGAGAGTGCCATATAGAGCTCACACTATAAAGAATGGCTTCTCCATCTATGATTTCAGTTAGATTTGAAGTCGCTCATGTGCCTCTGTGTAAATGAAAACAGGTACTTCAGGCCCTGAGGAAATGGTTTTCTGCAAGTTCTGAGGTCTTTCAATCTTATTTATTACATTCAAACATCAAAAAGGGGTAGAATCTTTGATTACTGGACTTAAGATATACGCTTTGATGCAGCCTTCCTCTAACTCTCCAAAGACCAATGGGGAGAGTAGCAGAGATCAACCTCACAACAATCTGACTTAATTACAGTCAGGGCTATATCTAAAAATCCCAATCAGCCATACAAAGGCCTAAGTCTACAGAGTAGATTTCATTACTCGTTCCTCTCTTTACCTTTTCTGTGTTTGGCAAAGAAAAGGAACAAAGCAGGAACCCTACTGATTGAGAACCGGCAGAACAGTGAAACAACAGGACACAACTGATCGCTCATGCATGGCTGGGATTAGGATAAAAGTAGAAAGAGCACAGAGAAGAAAGCACACAACAAAAGGAACAGAGGACTGACAAACTTTTTTTCTTCTTTTTCTTTTGTGGTGAAAAGGATGGAATGAAAGGTCTGGTCATAAGAAAAGATAGAGAGGGAACGATTACCAAACAGAGGCGGTCCTTTTCAGCCTCTGTACACCCCCACTCGCTTTGTTTTAACCAGCTACATGAAAGATAAGACTCAACTCTCCGGTGACCAACATGACACTAACTCAGCACATAAAAATGAATTGTTTATGAAGATGTGAGCATTCATTCATTCTTTCAGTTATTATTTGTTTAAAGCCAGGCCCGTAGTGTGCCAGCCATTTTCAATGTGAATTTCTAAGAGCACAGAAATGGAACACTGTGATTCCCATTGACCAACTGGCTTGTGAAAGTTGTTCATTACACACCAACTAACAAGACAGCAGCCTTTTCAGCCCTTGCCTCCGCTAAGTGGAGATCATCCAACAATACTCGGAGTGCCTCCTCTGCCTTTGGATTCGGTTCAAATTGTGTTCTATTCCTTATTTATCTCCCTCAACAAAAAAGGAGGGGAAGGCAAGTGATTAGAATTCCTGTCTCTGACTTCTCCCCATTTAAGGGGGCATTTGTGAATGTGGGGAGGTGATGGCTACGCCTCTATTTCGGCCGGCTCGTTTTAAGTGGCGCACCACTAGTCTTCTCTTAGTTTGGACCCAGGGTGAGGGGGGGGGAAATAGTTAACTTGTCGAGGGGTGAATGAGGTCACAGGGTGGGTATAAAATGAGGCACGAGATTTTACAGATGCTGTGCTGACAAACGTGAAGACATGAGTCAACTAAACAACTTTTCAGCATTTGTGTTATAATCAGTGTACATGGTCTGCAGACATTTTCCAGATTTTAATATTTTATTATTTGTTACAATACCAGTAACATTTCTTTTAAAGAGCGCATAAGTTAATGTGATCACGTTTAAGTAACGGTGTGGCTAGCACAAAGCTTACCATTAGCCTTACATACCATTTTGTTGAACAAAAGTGATCAGGTGGTTCCTTTAATTATGTTCTGTACTTTATAAACAATAAGGAGAATAAGTAATGGTCATGTGAAAAAAACTACATAAACATTGTGGTTCTTAAAGTCATGGATAGAAATATGTTAAAAGCCATTACACATAAAAGCTAAGAAAGACATCTTAACTGATCATCTCATACTAGGGGATGTCTAAGAAAGAGCTAAAAAATATATATCACATTTTTTATGATCCAGATAAAGTACTATAATGTTCATAAAATGCAATTTATCTTACATAATTTGATGGTTTAGAGTATCTAGACAACACAGTTTAGGTTTTTGTGCAGTCTTTCTATAATGGGTCATAAACCAGGGTTGTTGAAAGAATCATAAGATTTATTTTCCTTTTTTGTTTTGTTGATAAACATTTTATCTGATTTATAAAGTGGATGTTCTAAAATAAAATAAAAAGTCTCAAAAACTAGTCTTACTCCTTAATGTTTTACTATGAATAAGTGGAATTAGCAAAAAAAGAGAGACCTGTTTGATAGAAAGCCTGCATCTTATTGTATGCTATGAGAATAAAGATTGATATTACTGAGTGTAAATTGATATAAATATGTCTGTGTGCTGGCACTGTATTAGAATGAAATGCAATAATTTGAAAATAATCTGGTCTGAAATGTATTTTACATAACTGGATATGAATTCCACCATGCTTGTCTTGTAAAATCCATTAAGATGCAATTCTCATATCCTACCAAGAAATTCCACATTTTGTTTTATTTCTGTTGAGGGTTGTCTGATACCAGAGGGCACATGTGTTAAAAAAAACAAAAACAACAACCATCAAACCATACACGCACAAACTCAACACTCAGTCAACAACAGCACAGACGGTGCTTGTTATTCATATGCTTGCCTAAGTGTTTCTTTCTCTTTCAGGAAGTTCCCCCTATTATCCTGAAATATAAATCACACATGTCATTAAAGTGGCTTTTTTTTCCAAAAACAATGGTGTCTGTTCTCGAAAGCAGAAGACAGTGGGATACTTTCTGTGCCACCCCCGATTCTCTTGCATCTTGTAGATGGCTCCACTAATCGCCATGACTGACTGACCTTTAGGCCGGGCCTCTTCTGGGATTTACACCTTTCACTGGCTTGACCTTTGCCACCCAACCCTCCTACAGACACTCGTCACGTGAGCTCAGCCTCAGCACTGGACAAGCCATGCTGCTGGCCAGTGTGTAGGCTGCTGCTGCCTCAGCAAGTCAAAACCTCTCCAGGTGGTATGATTCAACCAGTGCTTCATTAACCCACCCCCAGCCCCAACCACCTCATCTACCCCCCACCTGCATAAAGAAGCCTCCCCCTATGGCCTGAAGCAAGGTAGGACCTGCTCAAAGCTCAGCCTAATGACGTGTGCCACGGTGGAGGAGACCAAATGCCACCACCACATATGGGGATGATTACAGGAAGTGGTGCAGAATTGTAGAGGGACCTCAAAACTTTGAGGGGTGGGTGTTGGGGACTCAATTGTAGCACCAGGGCTGTGAATTCCCAGAGGCTTTTGTGTGGGGCAACTCAGCAAAAGCTTCATCCTTGCCAGGTCACGCAAATTTAGGGAAAAATGCATAGCTTATGGGGGTGGTAGCATTCTCTTTATTCTTTAATTAAACACCCATGATGCTTTGCCATTGCATATTTAATGAAAATCAAACAGGAAACTAAGCTGCGGCTGCCCTAAATGGCAAACAAACAGATGCACTGGAAGTCAAGTCTTAGGTAGACAGCCTTGTTCCGCAAACGTCAAAACAGCTTTCTTGTTCTCCGAAGCAGTGGCTAAAGTAATTCAACCTTTTCCTCTTTGGTCGGGAGCTGTTCTTCTCTGAGTAAACATGTGCACTGGAGCGTGAAAGCAGAGAGAAGGAAACAATTTCTTGTGGATTTCGTTATATGCTTCGTTTTTCTCTTCTGCTCTTCCCCATGAAGCTCCTCTAAACCAGACGGTTTTCTTGGTTTTCAGTCTGACCCAGGAAAAAACAAAATACTAAGAGTGTAATGAGTATTTCAGACTTTTCACAAGGACCACCTCAAATTTTTCAAAGATAGCTATACTGAAATCTGACATGTATACACCAGGGTTTAGACCTTTTCAGTTTTGCATTTAAAAAAAGACTATTTACTCATTATATTAATTATTTAACAGAAGAAATTTCTAAGATCCAAGATTTGAGAATTAACAGAATGCTAACCTGTGAGTAAGATCTAAAACCAGAATGATTGGAGCCTTTCTTAACAACCCAGACCTCAAAATCCAATATGGCTGCAATGCATACAAAACTTTTGGGTAGCTGCGGTAGAAAACACTTGCGCTCCCTATATTTTGCATCTTACATCTGCAGCCTTCTTTAGTGAACAAGTTTCTACAATATCTGAAAATTCTAAATGTAGAAAAATACACTAAGTTTTTTATTGCTAATAATAGTGATATTAAATACTTTATTTCACATTAAAATTACATAAAATCAAAGTTACTTTTCCACTTTTAGCAAAGACAGCTCTTACAAAGAAATCTAAAAACACACAAAACACATAGCCACGATAAGTAAAAACTAACATTAATGCATATCCCCAGAAACAGAGACCTTCATACTTAAAACTGAATTTAGCAAGCAACATTTTTCAATTAGCTTCAGTAAAAACAAAACAAGCCAGTATTTTACTGATGTTACATATTTTGTAAAGCAGTTTTTTTCCCTGTTGGTTTAAACTTGAAGTCTTCTACTGTTGCAGATGAGACCTTAATTTGTTATACAATTTCTATAATGAGTTGATTTAAGTCAGTAATTTTATTGCCCTGATTGATTACCCTTATTGACTTATCACACTATGATGTTATACTAAAGGAGATAAAATGCTCAAAGACCTTTAATCGCAAGTCTAGATGTTTTTATCACTGTGGAAGGTTTTCAGTTTGCTTAAGAGAGCTGTTGTATTGACTGTTTATAAGTATAATTTATGTAGAATTGTAAAGGAAGTCTGTTTTTTAAGTGTGGTACACTGTGTAGACTGTATGGCATTTTGTAAATCGTGTTATACTTGGTACAAATTATAATAAAACGATATTCCATTCTACTCTATTCTGATGTCCACAACAGGTATCTAAAATGACAAACTTGCTCTACCTTGCAGCCCAGTACTTGTTTGTCTAAATTCAGATGGTAACAACTTTCACTCTCAATCCCAGCGCTTGGAATAACCAGCAATGAGGTCAAGAAAGCTACTGTCAAGCCAAGTAACAAGATGGTCAACATCTTTAGAGTGTAGGTGCTGTTGAAATCTTACAGGTGGGATACATATGTCATGTATGCTTTGACCTAGAAGTCTTGTTTAGTTAGTTTGTATAAACAGAAATAACAGAAGAGCCAAAGCACATCCCTGTGTAACGCTTGCGTTTAAGACAGATCAGAAAAACCTTTGTTAATACCGCACTTAATTGGCTGTTTCTTAAATAGTCTCTTATCAAAAATGATAGAGTTGCTAATTCCCTTAGCCTTTATCTGAGCAACAAGCACCTTAGCTTTAAATTTCCCACGTTTGCATCTTGAAACTGAAACCTTATTAACTTGGGAATGAAGTCAACCCCACATCCAAGTTCAGAAGTAAACGGTAGTAGCCACGAACACTTGTTCCTGGTTTCTAGCCTGCTTAAAGCTATCACTTTTTGTTATACTGGGTAAAATCAGCCTTCCACCCTGAGAGTTGTTAATACATTATGTATTCACAAAAAGGAGGTTAAAATGTATTCTCTTTGGGAGCTGCATGCCTGTAAAAACTCTAACCAATCTCTGCCGGGCATGGATTTGTCAAAGTTTTATTCCTGCTCTCACCCATAGACATTATATACTCAGCCCCTCTGTCCCACAAGTTCCTGGGGTATTGCCATATTTATTGGTTGTCCCACATGCCATCATTCTGATGCGCTCACATAAGCCAGTGTCCATGCTATTTCCTTCGCCGTTTGCACTTGCTGACTATACATGCACATTTCTACTGTTCATGTATCCGGTTAGCTTAGCGTCTAGAATAGCGGTTAGCTTAGCAATTAGCCATTCATTGTAGCTCCGCTGATCTCACCGTATACTTTGAACATGGCCGAGAGTCGCAAGAAGTGAACCGCGTTCATGCTTATGAGAAGAAGAGGAAGGCCTCAGTAGAAAGAAATAAGACCAGAGTGGATTTGGGAGATTTATTTCACACAAACCCCCTGAAGAGCAGAAGAGCAGGTGAGATGGTCTTGTGCATGGGCAGTTATTCAAAAAGGGACTTGGGGAAACGTCTAGAAAAATCTTCAACTGTAGCTTTGAGTGCTTGTAATGTTCTCATAAAGTGCTTGAACAACACATATTTTTGTTTATTTTGCTTGATTGCCTATAGTTAATTTGTTTGTATTTGCATTGTGAATAACTGATCCCAAAATATCTTCTAAGTAACACCAAAGGCAGCCTCTAAGTGACACCCGCAAATTGCGATACTTTTACTTCAGTTTGAGAACCATTTTATTAGAGGGTCGTCAGTCTGCTTTGTTGCCAAAGTTTATATCTTCCTTCCCATTTTCACATCTGTAAGATTGCAAAGGTCAAAATATATAATTTATGGGCTTGTTTGACTGTTCCTAATGAACTCCTTAATAAACCAACCTAGTTGCTTCCAACTCAATGAAGTGGTCTTTTCCCCCCTCTGCTCTCACAGACAAACAAAAACAAAACGACAAAGAGAGGCGGTGCATGAAGGAGCTTTGGTCAGATGGGTCACATGCTGTCCATTGAGTCTCCAGTCCATCAAGACCATTCAACAGGCTGCATAAAACAGGCATGCTGCTTAAATACCTGACAGTAAGAAAAGAGGCAAAAACAAAGAGAAAGAGGAGGGACAATAGACAAAATAAATAAGACAGCCCCTGTGACTGATGTATATAGATGGTGCCGAAGAGTCACTGACAATTCAAGAAATGTGGCTGTGGCCACAAAGGCGGCTGGAAAATACTGAAGGGGCTTGCTGGGCACATTTTTCAGTCCTTTCCCACTTGGACCCCCTTTTGAGTCTTTGTCTGTGCTCTGGGTCCATGAGAGAAGTCAATCACAGCCCTTGGTTACAGATTCTTGCTTTTCCTTTTCTTCCGAGGAGTAACTCCTACACTGTATTTGCATAACTAATTGAAAACAGAGTTTCAGCAAAACAACACGTTCTTTGAAGAGGCAACAACGCAGTGTCTTTCCTGTCAAACCCCGATGAAGATGTTACCAGTATTTTTGTCCAAAAGTATGGCAACATCAAAAAGACGAGTGGAAAGGAAAGATAAATACTGGGCAGTCATTAAAATCCATATTTATGCAGCCCAATTTTCTGTGTGAGGCAGTTCAATGTGTTGGTTAGTTGGCTCCATTTGATCTGTGCAGCAAAAGGAGATGTCTGAACCTCCGGGGTTTGTGATCCCAGGCTAATGCATGGGCAAAAACAGTCAATTATATTGTAAATTATGGGGAGAGGGGCGTTGAAAATGTTTCATAGGCACAGCTTTTTAGAGGTTATAGAAGTCTCTGGAACACACATACACAAACACAGACAAAAAAAATGGTAGAATAAACAGGTTGGATCAGTGAGCATTTGGAGACTAAGAATAATCAGCGCTGACATTTACTATAGCAAGGCAATCACACAGTTTGAACACCAGTGCGGCTCTACGCAAGCAGACAAACAACCTTAAAATACCCCATCCTCCTCACAAACAAGACAACAATGACACAGGAGTTTTTTTTGGAGACTTTACAGAGCAAAGTTTACATCAATGTCTCTACAGTTTGATGGTTGTCTTCGACTCCTTTTCTGTCACAGGGAATACGCCTAACAGTGAGATATTGTTTAGCTCCTTTTATTTCCCAATTCCAGGCAAGTAAACCCACTGCAGCGCAGACTCCCTCCGTCTTTAATAAAGCCCCGAAAGATTTCAAGCTTCTCCAGTCAAAAGACTCTCTCCTCTCTAAAAGTAACGATAGAAGCAGAGTTAACTCTTTTTTTTTTTTTTGGAGGATGGGAAGTGTTTGCATGTTAGATCTAAGGACTGAGTCCATAATTCTCCCAAAGTGTTGGCTTTAAATCAGACTGTATGTGCCCTGGGGTTGTGCTGAGAGCATTTATGTGCCGAGGTGCTCAGACCACGTCTGCATCCTAATGTGTGTTTGGAGCCCAAACATATTCTGGAAGCTATAAACCTTAAGTATCTTATAATACAGTGCCTTGCAAAAATATTCACACCCCTTGAACTTTGTCACATTTTGGCACCTCACATCCACAAACATTAATGCAACTTCATTGAGATTTTAAGTGATGGACTAAGACAAAGTAGTGCATAATTGCGATGTAGAAGAAAACGCATGAAAGGTAAGCATACATTTTTAACAAGTAGCATTCTGAAAAACAGGGCGTGCATTTGTATTCAGTCCACATGAGTAAATACTCTCACCTCTCACTGCAGCTTCAGCTACTACAGTATCTTGCAAAAGTATTCAACCCCCTTGGCCTTTTGCCTATTTTGTTTCATTCCAACCTGTTATTTGAATGCTTTTTAATCTTATTTTTATGTAATGGATCAGCAGAAAACAGTCTAAGTTAGTGAAATGAAGTGACAACTAATTTATTCAGAAATAGAAAATGTAAAAACCTGAAAATTGACAGGTCCGTATGGATCTACCACCTTTGCCGAAGCCACTAAAAAGTTCTGGTGCAACCAATTACCTTAATAAATCACAACATTTGTGAAGCAAATTCTGTCTCTGTGTAAAGTGTCACATGACCTGTCAGTATAAACTCACTTTTTCTGAAATGCCCTAGAGGCTGCAGCACTAAGCAATAGGCATCACACCATGAACACCAATGAGCTCTCCTGACAAGTCAGGGACAAAGTTGTTGGGAAGTGCAAGTCAGGGTGGGGTTATAAAAATATATCCAAATCTTTGACATTCCCCCAGAGCACCATCAAATGAATCATTTTCACACGAAAGCACCTGGTACCACAGCAAACCTGCCAAGAGAGGGCTGCCTGTCAGAACTCACAGACCAGGCAAGGAGGGCATTGATCAGAGAGGCAGCGTAGATTTCAAAGGTCACCCTGAAGTGGCTGCAGAGCTCCACAGCAGAGACTACAGGATCTGTCCTTAGCGCCACAATAAGCTGTACACTCCATAGAGCTGGGCTTCATGGAAAAACGACCACATAACAACATGAAGGCACGTTTTGAGTTTGCCAAAAGGCACGTGTGATGACTCCCCAAATGGAAGGTGCTCTGATCAGATGAGATTAACATGTAACTTTTCGGCCATCAAAGGCAACTCTATGTCTGGTGCAAACCCAACACATCCCATCACGCAAGAACATCATCCCTACAGTCAAACATGGTGGTGGCAGCATCATACTGTGGGGATGTTCCACAGCAGCAGGGACTAGGAAACTGGTCCTCATCGAGGGAATGATGGATGGCACTAAATACAGGTATATTCTTGAACTTGTTTCAGTCTGCCTGTGATGTGAGACTGGGACGGAGGTTCACCTTCCAGCAGGGCATTGACCCGAAGCATACTGCAGAAGCAACACTCGAGTGGCTTATGACATTTAAATCTGTTGGGATGGCTCAGTCCATACCTCCAGACCTCAATCAAATTGAGAATATGTGGTCAGTGTTGAAGATCCAGCCAACATGAAGTAGCTGGAGCAGTTCCGCCTTGTGAAATGGGAAAAAAAACCTGTGGCAAGATGTGGTAAGCTTATAGAGACTGATCCAAAGCCACTTGCAGCTGTAATTGCCACAAAACATACAAAGTACTGACATTTCTATGCACAGTTATGCATGCTGGAAGCTATTTTGCACTATTTGTTGTTTGCTTCATAATAATAAAAAAGGATTTTCAAACATATACAGATGTTCTGTAAATGAAATTGGGCAAAATCAAGCATGGATTCCAGGTTGTGGATCACAACAAAACATGAAAATTCTGATCAGCTCCCCTGTCACTGTAGAAAAAAAGCATCCCAACAGCATGGTGCTGCTGCCACTATGCTTCTTTAGGTTTATGGAATACAGAAAGTACAGTGCAAACTGTTGAACTTTAGTAATTGTTTGTTATGGCAGTTAATTGCACTGGATTTTAATGTTGGGTACCAAAGTAAATGGGTGCATGAGGCGTGCTGGGCTTTTCATATGTAAGCAATTTTTAAAATCACCATTTTCCTTCCAGGTAACACTTTACAGCTACTTGATACTGGTCTATAGTAGAAAATGTCAATAAAATAAAGATGTTTAAAATTTGAGTTGTAGCACAATGACATATATGAAAGTTGAAAACTGTGAACACTTTCGCAGAACATTGTAATCAGACACTAACGCATAATGTCAAACCACCATCACTGCGTTATAATTAGTGCAAAAAAAATTAGCCAGAGTAAGACAAATCCTCATATTAAAGCTTCACTGGGCCATTTTTGATTCATTCATTTGGGTGCACCTAATAGAAATAATCTGAAATTGAAATTTGCTACAGTGACCAGTGGGCAAAAACGAAAATAATGGTTAATTCTCTGCTTGAGGTAGCATATAGATGAGTAATCATCTGTCATAATCTTTGCAGTGTTTTCCAGTAATGGAATAGATATTATGTTATTTCTTGCATGATGAGACGTGGTCGGCTCTTCCTTTGATCTTGTGCACTCACCAGGAAGAGGCAGATTAAAAGGTTTGTGGATAGAAAATAAACCTTGAATTGGTTTGAAGGGAAGTGCTAAAGTAAAGAGAAAAAAGGGAATTAGTTTTATGCAAAACACTGTGGGCATGTGCAGGTGATATTGACAACTGCATCACACTCATACGACCTGGTAAACATGCCTGATGCTTTCATTTGAAATGCATTTCCAGGGAAGCTGTTACAGATTTTATTGAGGGATCACATGTTACCTGAAAAAAACCCAGACTTCTAGGTTATTCTTTTACATGTGCTTAGAGATCACAGTCCATAAAATAATAAGCATGTCTTTTGGTCATATTGCTGTGTGGTCAGAGGGAAGATGAGGACTCCTTTTAGTGTAGGCTAAAATCAGGAGGAGGGGTGGGGGGTATTTGAAGTGTGCACAGAGAGCTGGGTGTGATTGGTTAAATCTAGGGCTTCACAGAGGAGTTGCCTCTGGTACATGAAGAGGAGGAGAGGAGATATCATTTTTTTTTTCCTGTGGCATTTTTCCCCATACAAGGAAAAAAAGATGGGCACTGGAGCTAGGCTGGAACGTGATCATAGGCCAGCGCCAGACCAGAGAGCTCCCTATTAAGGTTTTGGGTTATAAACAGCATCTGTTTCAAATGGGGCTAAGACTACGGGAGCACTGATTCCCATTTCCCGCTGCCTGTTCCACAGATCTGGCACAAAGCATGAAGCCTCTCTTCTTCTCTCCCCTGCGCTTCCTCCGTCTCATCTCATTGCTTCTCTATTCTCCCCCCTCTTTAGAGTTTTATATGCCTCCTGCTCATAATGTCTCTTTTCTTTTAAAAGAAAAGGATTTATTTAGTGCATAAAGAGAAAAAAAAAAGACGCTCAGCACAGCGTAGGCACGCATTCTGGTTTGGGGTTTTGTGCCTTAATTTATCTGCCATTGAACTGACAATATAGACCATAAAATCACTAGGATTCTAAATTTAAATCTTTTTATTATCTCTTGAAGCACAAAATAATGAATCCTGGGTATTTTACACAGGAACCAAATGGCTTGGGGCTCATTAAGAAAAATAGTAGCCTTAGGTTCTTTTTTATTATTATAATTTCAGGTTAGCAGTTTTATTTTAAGGTAACTCTGACTGTTTTTGCCTCACACTGACTGTCTGACAGCTGGGGTCAGTTGTTAGTGTCCTCTGTGAGGCAGGATGTTGCCCTCTGCTGGATAAGTTTCATAAACGTTTGCCTCAAATCCAATTTTTCATTCAGTCTAACACACTGGCAATCTTGGCCTCCAATGCAGACATCCCAGTTATTAATGCATTTTGTTAAATATTTTCTGTTCCAGATCACACAGAAATTATTATTTATAGACAGGCAATTGTGACACTTGAATTCAAACGCAACCAGAGTAGAAGTGTTTTGCATTCATCCTGGGACATCATCACGCTCGAGACAGGCTTAAGTGTCTTCTGCTGGGAGTAAACAGGAAGAGAGTTATATTTACACCAGGACCTCACTAATCCTTTCTCTGTGGACTAGTATTATTGGGGACAAGCATGAAACTGTTTTTGGCGTGTTGCCACTTCAAATAAATCTACTACAGCCAGCTTCATTTAGTTTGAACGCCAACAGACATATGGGTGTTTAGGCCGAAAATATCCACCGGGTTTCCTATTTGGACTGATCCGCAGCCAGAAAGGAGCAGTTTTGTTTAAATTTGCTGCATCCGTGTTGGTGAGAGGTGATGTACCTGATTTTAAACTGAAAGGCTGCTGAGAGGGTGGAGGCAGGTCTTTGTTCCATGCTCGTGGAGCGTGTGTGCAGAGCTCTAAGCCGCACCTATCGAACGCTGCGTGATAGGATGGGATTGACGCCCCTTGAGTGAGAGACGGAGAAAACCGGCAGAGAAATGAAGAGTTTCCAGAAAGAATAAAAAAAAGTCACTTCTTTGTCTGTTCAGAAATGGTATGACACAAAGTTTCTGCTTTGTTCCCCGCGTTTTACAATGTGACAGCTGAGCTGCAAGGGAAATTTGTATGGGGGGAGTACGTATGTGTCGTCAGCCACTCTCTTTCTCTTTTTCTGTCACCCGTGTCAAAATGAGCTTTTGGAAAGCACATTTTTACCCCTTAGTTGTTGCTTTTTTTTGTTTTTTTAAATATCAACCAACAGATTTGGGGCAAAGGAAGGACAGAAAAATTCAAGAGATTCTGACAGGTCTACAACATCCTAATGGATTAGCCATGATGCTTGGCACGAAAGGTTGAGTGAGGACTAGCTTACGCTGTCATAGGACGCAGTCTGGACAGAGACAGGCCAACAGATGGTCACCTGGATTAATGGAGTCAATTAATTCATCTCATTATGTAATTAAGGATAGACACTGGAGTGCAGAGAGGGCTGAGCTGGCCTTCCTAAGATGTTAAGCATCTTATTTTATTATTTGACAGAAAAGCTAACTGGGAGATCTAAACATATTTTTTTTTCAAAGTTTCTGTTATCTTCCTGTTATGTTTTTTTTAGTTTAAAAACAAGTATATATATATATATATATATATATATATATATATATATATATATATATATATATATATATATATATATATATATTATTGACTAGTTCTTTGGAAATTTAAACTTCATTCTGTGCATGATTGAAAAACACAGAGCAGCTCCTACGGCACTTTCTGCAGTATCAGCGTTGTCCACAAGAGGGACCTGTAGTGCAACAGTAGCAGCCCTTCTGATGTGGTTGCACACAGAGAGAAGATCTGAGGTGAAAGGAGTGTTTCGAGGGCACAGCTGATGAAATGTCGAATCACTGTGTGGAAAGGACGACATGAAAGTGTAGACATCTAACCGTTCACTGCCTGTCTTCCTTCCCCGAGATCTGTGAATGCTTCCCCTGCATCTGGATTCAGACAGAATTAAATAGTTGTCATTATGCGGCTTCCTGTGTCACTGCAGTTACCTCTCCAAGCTTCTGCTTGTTTTCATTTGATTTACTTGCCTGCAACTTTTGTATTTACTCATCTGGTGATGGATTATGAAGACTATCCACACTGAAACAATAAATGGGTGACGCAAGATGGTTTCCTGTCAGAAACCATGCAGCCAGTCTGAAGCTGTCACCAGTTTCTCCATGTTTCATTTATAAACCTCCCTTCTGTTGTGATGAAAGTTCTCTCACAACATGTGTTGAGAAATGCCGGATGAAACACAGAAACACGACAACTCAAAACAAGCATGGAGGTTTATCTACTTTATCCCACAACTGTTGCTTATAAACGATGCAAAATGCTTAATAAGCGCAACAGTTGCCTTACAAATAATTTCCCCCAATTACTCAATCAATTTATCGATCATCTATTTTTATGGAGACCTCTTCATACAGTCAAGCAGTTTTTAGCTGCTGTAAAGCGGTTAAAAAGAAACAAGCATACATTGAAAATGTAATCATAACAGAAATTAGTAAACTACCGTAAGTGGTGAAATATTTATTAGAAAAAAATAACTCATAATGTCATGTGAAATTGAAAATTAAGGAAATGCAATAACTATTTAATTGGTAATGAGAAAACAATTGAGAACATCAAATTTAAGGCACTTTTTCTTGCCATAGCCGACACAAAACTGGACGAGGCCTTAAGCAGAATATTATTTTGAGGCTCACTTACAGGTTAGCGTCATAAATATTATGCACGTGAGAGAGTTGGAGAGATGTGGGTTATTTTTTATGCTTTATTCACCAGCAACCATTATAAAAACTTCAAGGTTGATGATCTATTTATAAGCAGTTAATGTGTGGATGAAATGTGACGCAGCTCAGACTCAAGCAGCAGGAATGACTGAATTATGATTAAAATATGCCAGCCTTATCATCATTTACAAATAATGATTGTGTTGCTTACGATGTGCACAACTGCCGCATTTGTAAGTCTGATCTGTGGGAATTAAAGCGCTCTGTAGGCCCCTGGTCCAGCAGGGAGCAGTAAACTGTCAAAGTTTGTCTTATGTGCATTTGGATTCAGCCTCCTTTACTCTGATGTTCCTGAAATAAAATCCAGCATGACCACATGCCTTTACAAGTCCAACTGTGCATAATGTAATACATTTTAAATGTTGCGTTTATGTGAAGGCCTCAGAGGTTTGTTAATGAAGTTTATTGAGCAAACAGCATTATGAGATCAAGGAACACAGCTGACAGGCCAGGGAATTGTGGAGAAGATAAAGCAGGTTCAAGTTAGAACATGTCACAAAGTCTAGGAAATGAAAATAGTAGGGTGAAAGTCCCATCCTAATAAATTATGGTGATCCACCTAAACTGACATAGGAGCAGCAGAGACACATGTCAGGGGGAACAATTGGTCAACAGGAGATTTATATATTAATTTTCACAGTTCACAGAAGTTGCCAAAAGCTATGCAGTGGACACAGCAAACATGTAAATTGAGCTCTTTGGCCTGTACGCAAAAATGCAGAGTGGCTGAAAACTAACGCTACAGATAACCATGAACTCACCGTGATCATGTTGTACGGACACTTTCCCTCAGCTGGGACAGGGAAGCTGCTCAGAGTTGAGGGGAAGCTGGATGGCTCTACATGCAGGGTAAACCTTAACAGACAACCTGTTAGTCCTGCAAAGACTTTAGGCGAGACCTGAGGTCCACTTTCCTAGAGGGACACGCTAAGCTTGCACCCGGAGCTGAAATGGAATGGTTTTGATCAAAGCATATTAATTTGCTAGAATAGCAAAGTCCAAGTGCAGAACAGACCTACATTTAATTGAGAATCAGGCGTAAGGTTTTAAATTGCTTTTCACAGGCACTCTCTTTCCAGTCTGACTGAGCCTGAGCCACCCTCCCCCCCCAAAAAAAAGAAAATAAGAAAAATAGTAAAATATTTGTCTCAAATGACTCTAAAATAAAATTCCTTGTTTGCACCCACAAACTTGGTAAATAAAATTCCTTCTGCTTCTGACATACCCCAGCTGGTGGTTCCACACAGTACTGCTGGAAACAACTCTGCAGACCATACTTTACAGATTTTACAGGTTAAAAATGTGAAACCCATGGATTGTTTTTCTTTCACTCTACACTTCTTATTCTTTATGCTGGATCTTTTACATAATGTCTAAATGAAACACAATAAAGTTTGTGCACCGTACGTTTCAAAAGAGCTGAGGGGTCCATACGGGTTTTAAGGTAAAAAGCAAACTAAATTAAAAGCTTGTGATGGCATCTTACTTTCTGGTCCTCCTCGTGTGACTGAGTCACTTGAAGCTGTGCTCTTTTGCTTTAATACCAGAAAGCAGATCAATGCTTTGGCCACTTTGGCGTGTTATAAAAGCATGCGTTGGAGTCTCTGCATCAGACTGAGTGAGAAACAGTCAAACTCCAGCAAAGATCTTCAGAGTATCTTATCTGTGCTAGTTTGACTGAAGCATCAATGATACCAAATATCCCGAAACCTTTTAAAAAAAGACTTTGGCGAGACATTACCCAGCGGGGGGCACGGTCCATGGGGGGTATGTCCGGCTGTTGACCTTTTGGACCCCCCGCGAGGTTGGGGGTCGCACACACACTCACAGAGAAAGACACAGACAAGCTTTTAGTAATCTCAGCTACTCCTATTAATTGCCACTGTGTAATCTCTCGGGGTTTTCACACATACAGCGAGCCGGCCCTGTGCTCATTTAATTTAATGTAGGTTAGTAACAGATGATAAGAGGCGGGACAGTAAAGCTGATCTTTCTTGTACACCCCCACCCCGCTTCACTGAAGGCCAAGTCCAGCCAGAAAAGCATACTGTCTAAGACAGGACTAATCTTGACGCAAAATCCAGACTGCTTGCAAACTGTCAAATGTCTAAGAGCTAAGTTTCATCTAAATCCACTGACCTCTCCCCCTCTTGACCCTTATTAGATGACCTTTAGTGAATAACTAGATTTGACAACCCCCAGCGGGTCTGAGCGGCCTTGAGCTCCAAGCAGTGGAAGCACAGACCTTACTGTCGTGTGTCTGGTTGCGTGTGTCGCGTAGCCCTTAGCTGCGTTGCATTTGTTACTTCAAAGAGAGTTTTTTTTTTTTTTTTTTTTTTTCACTCATCCCAGAGCCAAGCTAACAACTAATGGGGAATTTAGTTCTCTCTGGGGAGTGCAGGAAAATAAGGTTAGTGTAGCACACTAGGAGGTTAGAGGGGTGGAGGAGAGGAAAGGAGACAAGACGTCATGGGGTGGCACCGAATATACAAACCGTATTTTTAGTCTGCAGTGTTCAAAGAGTGCCAGTGAGGCGCTGTGCTTAAACACATCAGACTTCACTTGGCGTGCGAACCTAATCACAGCTTGAAAGTGTTTACCTGACCCAGGAAGACAGGATGAAAAGTAAACGTGTCTTCCCATTTGTTATTGATCTAAATGATGCATGGCAGGCGTGTGCACTAACCCCCATGTCTCCCCGGGAAGACGTCTTCTGCAGGTGAAATTAGACTATGAAATGTTACTCTTTCATACAATATTGCAATATTTAGATGTTATCACTGTTATCATGGCGAAGCAAGGGTAGACACGCTCACAGGCTTCGTTAGGCGTCTGTTTAATTGCTTATTAACCCAAACGGGAGGGAAGCCAATCACATGGCAGCTATTTGCTGCGTTTAGGCGGCTAGACATGGCGAGGACAGCCTGTAGAAGTTCAAACCAAGCATTGCAAAGAGGAAGAAAAGCAGGTTGGTCTGAGTATTTTAGAACACAGGCGTCGCCGCCACCCCTCGAGTTTAGAGAATGGTCTGGAAAAGAGAACATCCAGCATGCTGCAGGTGTGTGGATGAAACTGCCTTGGTGATGTCAGAGGCTAGAAGAGACTGCACAGACCAGTTTGAGATTACCACACCACACAAGGTTTATTTACCTAGCACTTCACAAACAACACACAGTTGATCAAAATGCTGCACCACAGGTAAAACACAGGCCTGAGACAAAAACTATTAAAATCCTAAAAATTATTAACATAGCGCAATAAAATCTGAATAAACAGTACAATCAGTGTCAAATGCCGAAGTATAACTGTGTTTTTAAGTCAGATTTTTTAAAATGTCCACTGAGGTATTTTGTCTTTTTGCATGGGCAGTAGGAGAAAAGTAAGTAAGTAAGAGAAAAAGCTAGATCACCTCTCAATTTCCTCTGGGATTTAGGACGCAGCCGTAGCCTCTGGTCAGCTGACCGAACATGGGGCACTTGGGGGCAGCAGGCTGGACAAATATACTGGCGCACGGCCAATGTCAAACAAACAAATAACAAGCAAATCATTTTAAAATTGATCCTGAAATAAACAGACAACCAATAAAAAGAGGCTAGGAGTGATGTTCTTTTATTTCTTTGTACCTATTAAAATCACCTTTTGGGACAAGTTGATGACGTGACCTGGCTAATTCCTGCCAAAAGAGAGTTGCAATAATCCAACATGGATGTTTTAAACAAGGTTATGAAAAGGGAGTAGCTCATAAACTCATTGCTGCAGCCTGCAACCAAGGTATGCAGAATAGCATCTCTGAATGTACAACACATCAGGATTTAAAAGGAAACAAGGGCAACAGTTTCCACAGGAACACCATAATAGGAGAATAACAGATTGCCTGTTTGAACTGTTGCGTTCAGGTCCTAGGGTTAAAACTCAGAATAAATAACATGAAAACTGGGATCCATCCTGCCTTGTGGAGACAGCTGTTGGTAATAGTACAAAGGCGTGGTGGGTATATTTTTGCCACACTTTGGGCCTATAGTAACATTTGAGGATTATTAAAATACCACAACCTACCCGGGTATTGCAGAACCGTAAAATTGGGTCCGACATAAGCTCAGCACTCGCAAGGTGTTCCTAATAAAGCGGTTTGTGAGTGAACTGACACAGCAGTGGGAAAGGTTTGGTAAAGGATAATTCCTCCACTTTGGTTCCAATTAAAGAAGATTTTGGCACAGGTCTCTGCAATCCTGAGTAGGATTATGTCGGTCTGTACAGAGAAGATGTGCAGATGGACAAGTGGAGACTCGTCTCAACATTAATTTGTTACTTTTGTCAGCAGGTGGCAGCATTGTACATAAAATGCAATACAGAAAAAAAAAGAAAAAAAGAAAGAAAAGTACTAATGGATTCAATTAAATTTTTCCCTTGAGTTATTTCTAACCAAATATTGTTTTTTTTTCTGCACAAACACTTTTCCCAGAGGTTTTTTCTAAGTTAATTTTATAAAAATTAGCCTCTTTTGACAGGAGTATTATATATATATATATATATATATATATATATATATATATATATATATATATATATATATATATATATATATTTCAAATACTAAAAAGGGACTGTGTGTTTAATTGTCTTTTCCCTCAATAGCTCACCACTGAAGCCGAACAGTTTAATATTATTGGGAGTTGAAACTTGGATCCCTGAGGCCATTTAGTCCTAAAGAGCCTTTACTTGCTCTTGTATCTTATCACACTGGCTGGGTAATGACTGTTCAGTGTGAAATGGATCTGCATGATAGGCCTTAACTCCACAGGGAACATTTCCACTTGTGAGGGCTAGCTCAGAGTCAGACTGTTAAACTGCTTATGCGGAGTGTGGCTGGACTGTGCCCTACAGAAATCAGGACCAAACTAACGCATAACTTTGATGGAAAGATGACGCAATCTCTCCTAATATGTGCTGAGCCAGAGGTGAAGATTTGAAACTGCTGTAAGATTCTTGTCTGAAATCCAGTTGCAAAGGAATATTTAAAGTGATTAAGTTGCCTATATTAATGGGGTTTGGGGTGTTTGTGGTTTGTAGACCAAGGTTAAAACCAATAAAACCAAACTAAGATTTTTGCAACAGATTAACTTAATTTTAGCACAGGTCCACACATCCACTTAAATGTCATTAAAATGAGTCGTTATTATAAACTGTAACTTTACCATAAAAATCAATAACAATGCAAGTTATTTTATGGTTTCCATGAGTTCCTTTTAGCAGTAGTCATACACATTTATCCCATTTATTCAACACTTTAGTTTTGTTCATAAAAGTTTCTTTCCAGTGCAAGCCACATTCACACAAGTACACTTTTGTTGTGTGTTTTTACTGTTATACACTGCAGTGATGTTCCCTATAACAGCGCCTCTCAGTAAATTAGATCATTGAAAAGTCCATTTATTTCACTGACTCATTTCACCAAGTTAAACACATTATATAGTTGAATTACACACAGAATGATGTTTTCAGATCTTTATTTCTGATGATTTCGCCACCTAGCTAATGAAAGCACGACACTTAAGATTAGAATATTGCATAAGATCAACCAAAAACATTTTGATATGGAAATGTGGGATTAACAAAAAGTCTGTTTAATGCCTGTTCAAAGGTTCTTATATTCAAAATGGTACTTTAATCTGAAAAATGAGAGTTGTCAAACACGTTCCATTTTACTGAGCTTTAACCACATTTGAGACTAGCAATTTCTGAATCCTTTTTTACTTATTACAGGCATAACCTGATGAGCCATCTAACTACATTTTGCATAGCTTGAAAAAATGTTTTTAACGCGCTTGCATGTAATTTTATTGAGATTACAAATTTTGTTTTTTTTGTTAACAGTTGAAGGGTTTTCAGCTCTTACGATGACTTTCACAGTAAAGATGAGAATTTGTGTTTGGTTGTGTCATGTCACTGTAATGCACTGCTAGGCAGATGACCCGATATTTAACTGGACACAGCGATGCGTTTTAAAAAGTTTATTAAAATAATTATAAATCAGGCCTTGGTGTGGGCAGGCAAAAACCTGCAATGTAAATGTCAACTTTATTTCTACAGCACTTTTAAAGCAGTTGCACTAAAGTGCTGTACAATAATCAACAAATCCACTTTGAGATTCAAGATATAACAAAAGTTTTCATATAACAACAATTACAATAAATCACAAGGACTTAAAGGTCAAGGAATAAAAAATGGGTCTTAAGAAGCCCCTTGAAATGATCTAAGCCTTGAGCACACTTAATATCAGAAGGCACATTATTCCATAGGCGAGGAGCCATGACAAAAAAGGCATGATCACCTTTCCTCTTGAGTCTGGATCGAGAAACATTTAGTAAATTCTGATTATATGACCTCAAAGATCTTGTTTGGTATACGGGCGATGCAACAGATCTCATAAATAAGGTGGAGCTAAGCCAATTAAAGTTTTAAAAACTAACAACAACATTTTAAGATCAATTCGATAAGATACTGGAAGCCAATGTAGGGATGCCAACACTGGTGATATGTGCTCTTGTTTCCTTGTCCCAGTTAGAAGTTGGGCTGATGCAGAGTCTGGAGAGGCTGCAGACCAGACAGACAGTCAGGGCTGAATCTTCAGACAGGTCTGTGGGTGAAGCCTGAGGTCATACATGGTGTGGCAGATTAAAACTGACAGATCCGATGGGTTTGGCAAGGTTTGTGGTCATGAAAAAAGTCCAGGTCGTTGTCCAGAAGACCGGAAGCTGGTGAGGAGTCCAAACGAGAGCAAGACCAGACAAGGGGATCCAAACAATAGAACTTAATCAGAAAATGTGGCAAGGTCAGGCAGGGAACGCCAGACATCTACTCATATAAAGCCTTTCAATAATCAGGCAACAAGAGGCTGTGGGAATCTAGTATACAAAGAGGAAAGAACAGATGGTTAACTTGATTGTGCTTTGGCAGAGGATAACAGGCGCATGGAATTCACTAATTTTCATGAAGCAGGAGAGTGACACACAGGTGAAGCCAGAACATGACAGTGAGCTGCTTTCAGCAGAGAGGAAGGGGCCACAAAATATGCAACAAGCTGAGAAACAGAAGAAATTATTCAAGCATATAACTTCAGCAAACCTACCTGCATGAAAACCTTAGCTGTGGAAGCAAGATGTAAGTTTATCCAAGTTTGAAGCCTAATGAGTTCATTCATCGGCAAATGATCAATCATAAGCAGCTTGAACCTTGCACCAGGAACAAAATGGTCTTAATAAGCACATATCTAATTTAGCACTACAAAGGAACTCCTGAGTTCCATCCATCCATCCATCCATCCATCCATCCATCCATCGTCTAAACTCCCGTATCCTTGCAGGATTCTCCAACATTGTCGTGGTGGGGTACACCCAGGCCCAGTTATTGCTGCCAAATCACTACTCCATCACAGACGGACTCACAAACAGGACAAACATGCATGCACACCTCTCTGGGAAGAAGCTGGAGTACCTGGAAAGAACCCACCTGTGAAGAAACCATTCAAACTCCACGCAGAAAGAGATTCACAACTTGGAACCTTCTTTCTGCAAGGCAACAGCGCCAACTACTGCGTCTGCCAGGAGCTCCTGAGTTGATCACATGAAATCATATTAAACAGAAAAGTATTTGTACTTGCCCAAAGACTGTACAACGATTAGCCATGTCCGAGTCAGCTTTATTTGCCAGGTATGTGTACACATACGAGTTATTTGACTCTCAATGAAAGTAGTAGTATTGTAATTGGTCATTTAGGCCTGCTTTCATTTGCTCATTTTACCAATGTTTGTACACTGTAATGATGTAATAGCTTGAGTTGAAAGTTTCAGGAATGATTCTTACCTGGGTTTGAAGTTTAAAAGTTTAGGCACCATTGCTCTCTCTCTCACACACATTGAAAACATCAAGAAAATTGGAGCATCAGGCTTTGTTCAAACAGTCTTTATTAAGTGAACCAGCATCACTAGAAACTTGAAATAAGCAACTGGGGACTGAGGAGAATACTTTCTCCTGCATCCTTTAGTGATTAGATTTTTCTGTGTCACTATTCATTTTATGCAGCACAACATCCTGGAGCACATTTGTCATCCTTAAAAACCTGCAGCTTTACACACACTTCCTACAAAGTCTTTCACTAGATGATTCACACTTTTCAGCGAAGGAAGGGCGCAACGTCCCCCTGTGGTTCATGTCTTGACATATTGCCGCTACCCACTTCTTTTCTTCCTGATCTATGAAACAGCCACGCTGTTACGCTCAGATGGGCCTCTTATTAATGAGCTGTCAAAAGCAGGAGTTTGATCATGACATGGCACACGCCCACACATATGAAACCGCAGAATTACTCTTAATACATCAAGGTAATCAATGTCATTTGAAATGTGAAGCCTGATCTCGACAGTACTTGGAAGTTTTAAGGTTTAAATATAAATAAAGGTTTTGGCAACCTGACGTCTGAAGTTTTCAGCCTCCAGATTTCTCCACAGAAAAGCCATGTTCTGATTATATAACAAAGAATATCTGAGAGAGAGATAGAAAAGAAAACTGGAGCAGGCACTAAACTGATCAGAATGATCTAGCTCTCTATAGCTCTATGAGATTATTGGATAATACTGACTGCACAATTGATCTGAGAAAGAAATTTCCGGTTCTTATTTGCAGGCTTTTAAAAAGAGGAGCAAATGATGTATGAGAAAAGACATCATAGATGGTCCATGAGAACTTAAAGCTGAAACTCTGGAGCTGTTGTGCAGCATTGAGGATGTCTTCTTTAAGCAGCCACAGCCCTAAACTAAATCAATAAAGAGCGTACAGAAAATGGAAAACAATGTCAGTTTGTTATTCCTTTTTTCGTTGATAATGGTTAGAATTCTTTAGATCATTGGGTTTCTGTCTTGGCAACTTCATATGGGACTTCATCTAGCAACATAATCCAAGAACCATTGAGCAGGATCCCTTTAAGTCTACCATACACATTTTTTTTTCTTTTTAATTATTTTTTTTTTCAAGTGCACAATGTCTGCACGTGATTGTGATGCGATTGGGTGCAAACCAGGCATCCATCAATAAATCTTTGAGGAGAAAAGATGACCAGGGATCTCTGGCTTGCCGACAGAAATGTGAGAAAACCACTCAAGTGCTTTAAAACCAATGTTGCTCTAAGAAAGCTAGCTAGAGATCTGCATACAGATCCCTCAAAAGTTAAAATTTCCTTTTTTTAAAATTTAAGGACCACGAGGAACTGTCTGTGTCTAGAGAATAAGGACACAATGCTAAGCTTAACACCCAGGCACTTAATCAGTAACCATGATTTATCAGGGGCTGGTGTACCCAACAGGTCACAGAATTGCTTTGGGAAACCTTTGAAAAACAAACTAGTATCAGTTATTTTCTCAAATGGCTCTTCTCTTCTCTGAGCTATCAGTCGCATCATACATTGTCTTTGGGTATAGTTTGTCACTTTTGGAGATTTGTCATCATGTCTGGAGTTTGGTTCTGTACTGGTTTTCAGTGACAACTGGACTCCTTCTTGTTATTTTGTCTAGTAATTTACTTATCAGTTCCCTTAATACCTCAGTTTCTATGTTCTCATAGCTGCAGACAGTTTGTTTTCATTCGCCTGATTTGCATAACGCAGTCAGCCTTTGTGATGTTTATGTCTTCCAGTGCAGTTGGTCCTTTTTCAGATCCTTTTACCGTAGAACCAGCCAAACTCCGTGTAACGGATGCGTTTTCCTAACCTTGCCAGCTTGTGTCCTAAATCCGGGTCCTTAGCACACTACTCCACATGACACACGCAAGATATTATGTGGTTAGTTTACATACAATGCAGTTCAACTTGTTGAAATGTATTTAATGATAGTAATTCCAGGGCTGTTTACAAGATATTTCCATTTTAGTTGACTTGTAACAACATTTAATGGTCACATATATGTCCCTGTCATACAGTAGAAATCAATCCAGTTTTACTGCTGGGGAAAATTCCCTTTTGTTGGAAGAGACCACCAGAGGAGCCGGTGTCACAGTGAATCTAGGTAAGTCAGTCAATATTCATATCTGCCACACATTCATCGTAGTCATGGCTTTTTGGAAGCATATTGATGAAAAATCCAAAGGTGAATGGGAAAGGTAAAAGTTACTTTATTTGAAACAGTGATTTATGGTTCTGAGCTTGACTGATTTCCATTTCTTCTTCTGTGGGAAGAGACAAACTGAGGATCGTTAAAGTGGTTCAGGATGAGATAAATGAGATGAGATCATATAAAGTTCTTACTGAAGGTGCGTTTCGGTCACGTGGGAGGAAGCAAAGTGGGCCCTAGGACTGCAAAGGGTTAAGGTGACATCCGAGCAGGGTTCAATGAAGTAAGAGGCGCAGGTGAGGCATAGACCAGATTCCACTGGGTGTCTAAGCGCAGGCAGGCTGAGTAAATGTTGACAGGTATGCGTGGAACGTAAAGTGGAATCCTGTAGCTGAGAATGAATCACAGGGGAACAGGAGTTTTTCAGGTGACTATTTCAAAAGGTGCAGATAACTGACAAGATGTCACAGAGGCAATCTCAGGTAATTATGTACAGGCAGATCTTGAGGAGTAGACAGAGGAGAAGTGAGCTGAGTTGCAAGAATATCTCAAAGAACTATAACATAGAAAGGCTGGGACTATCACAAGCAGCTCGTTATATCCAGGCGTGATGAGGAAAATGTTTCAGGTGCAGCCAACTTAGCCCCGCTCCCCAGAGGGTAACCTGCAGCCCAGTGAAAGATTGCCACACAGAAACAACCAAACCTCCCAGAAACCTGACAGTTGTGCTGGGTACAAATAATTAAAGTTATGAGACAAACAAGACATGTAGCCCAAATATTTGTGTGAAATGTAAAATTTGAGTTAAATACAGAGGAGAAAGAAGCTGCATTAATATCTTAACTCCAGCTGTTGCACATACACTTTTACAAGCACAGTGGATTTAAGATGCCTTCCTGTTGTTGTTTCTGGTTGCTTGGATGGCTGTTTTGATCGATGAATTTAGGTTTCACAGTGTAGCCACCTGAAACAAAATCTTCTTGTAATTACACTAACTGGCCACTTTATTGGGAACAAAGAACAAAGAACATTTCCCATAGGGTTGAAATGGCATGATGGCATTGCATACCTACCTAGAAAACAATCATGCTATCATTGCTGCGATGACAGACTGAAGAAATGTTGCCTTGTATTGATGTAGTCAGTTATTTTCAATTCAATTTCAATTCAATTTTATTTATATAGCAGTAATTCACAACACCTCATCTCAAGGCACTTTATAAAGTGAAATTCAATCAAATCATCCAGAAAGATTGGTCAAAACATTTCCTATCTAAGGAAACCCAAGCATCATTTCACTCCTCCTGAGCCACAGTGGACAGTCGTCTGCATTGTTGATGGCTTTGCAGCAATCCCTCATACTGAGCATGCATGAAGCGACAGTGGAGAGGAAAACTCTCCTATAACAGGAAGAAACCTCCAGCAGAACCAGGGTCAGTGTGAACGGTCATCTGACTCAACCGACTGTAGTTAGAGAAGACAGAGCAGAGACACAAAAAGCACAGAAGCCCACACTGATCCAGGAATCCCCTGGATTCTGCCTCCCATTCTACTTTCAGAGACTCGAGGAACCACCAGTAGACCTGCAGTCTGAGAGCGAGGTGCTGTGTTAGGATAATACGGGATAATCGGAGCTCTGATATATGATGGAGCTTGATTATGAAGGGCTTTATACCTTAGAAGGAGAATTTTAAATTATATTCTATTTATTGCCCAGTTCTGGAGAACTGTTCAGTATGTTTCCTGTTCTTAACTGACATGTATATCAATTGGTGATGTCTTTTTCCGGTGTGGTCCATCTGCTTCAAGGTTCCATGTTCAGAGATGATATTCTGTATACCTTGGATGCAGCAAGTAGTTATTTGTTGTCTGTTTCCTTTCTATCCTCTTAAACTGTTCTCTCCATTCAACTCTGGCATCAAAGGTGTGTTTTCTTTTACACAACTGTTCCATACCTACAAATGTTTTCACTTTCTTACACACAATAGATCCCAGGAGATAGATGTCAATTTCTGAAAGGCTCAGACCAGCTCATCTGCCTCCAACAGATACGCAAAGTTCTAGATGACTTTGATCCCATTTCTTGCCTATTTTGATGCCCCCTCTGAACTTCAGCAAGTCATATTTGGCTGATTTACGTACATGCATAAATGATTTTAGTAGATGCAATGTGATTAAGTTGTTCAGTATTGGCTTTAAACAATTGAACTGGTAACTAGTGTGCGTGTGTGTGTGTCTTGAGTTATTTCACAATTTGTTTCTACATAATTCTATATACATTTGCTTCAATAGTTTTGATGTCTTCACTATGACTCAGCAATGTAGGAAATAATAACAATAAGGAAAAGTCATTGAATTACAAAGGTGCATTCGAACCTGTGACTGGTAGTGTATTTTTGTTTTAACCAAAAGAAGATGCCTCTCTCATAACGTTGTAGGTTAGGCAGAGTTTATGACACTTCAGCTCCACCAGGAGTCTGGTTTACGGGCATTTCTGTGTCTCATAATATTGGTGAGTCCTCTGGGGAGAGAGGAGGTTGAGGGGTTAAGTGCTGTCAAAGGTTAGGACAGGGTGAAAGCCAAGCATAGTGTGACTGGTTGTGTAAATCACATGAAGGAAGCAATTCAGCACTGAGAAGGCAAGTATCAATCTGTGCAAAAAGGAAGACAAGCACTTCACGCTCAGTCTGTCACACATATAACTGGGGGGGGGGGGGGACTTTTACAATTGGATTGGGGAGGGGGGTGGTGGTGGAAAGAAAGAAACGATGTGCTGGCCAAGGTTTTTGGTACTCCCAAAGAACTTAAAAGACCCCGGGGTGAGCTCTTGCATTATAAATTTTCACCCATAAATCTGTAACTGAAGCAGCTGCTTTGACTGAAGGACTTCTTGATAAAAGCTGACAGATGAGGCATACCATAACCTGTACCTGTTTGTAGTAAAAGCTCCAGTGCACTAGGTAGCCAATGTCTTTCTGTATTAAGAAAGGGAAAAAAAAGGAGTCACACAAGAGCTCCTTATTTAAAGCAGAACAATACTAATAAATTATTTAACCCTTTCCCCAGTTAAATGATTAAACGGCTGCAGAAAATTAGGTTTTCCACAGAGCATTTAACACATTGGTGGGATTTGACATGCTGCAGTTACAAAAAAAAATTGTTGAGCTCATCCACATAATCTCATTTTCGGGGCACAAAAAGCAGAGTCTCTGTTTAATACCTGAAAAACATACATTACCTAAAATTTAGCACAACCTAAAATCTAGTTACAGTCAGCCATTAAAACTTTTACAAGACTTTTGTTTTTACCCAAAGTGCGCAAGTTGCTAAAAACTGATCTCACCCAAGCCACAGACTCCCAGTCTGCTCTCCTCCCCTCAATCATGTGCTGCCTGATCCTCCCTCTGGATCAAGCTCCTTCTCAGTGTCTCCCACTGTGGCTTCTTGGCTGCTGTGCATGTAGTCCTGGGTGGCATGAATTAATGATAACAGCAGAGGCTTCACAGAGCAGGGCTCATCCATTTCGTTGCCCAGGCAGGTCTGCTGCAGCTTCGCACGTTTTCTGACATAATGTGCCTACTGCAGCTGACCCCTTTCCCCCTTTTTCCTTTGTCCTCTTTTATCATCTCATCATGCAACACATGGTGCAGCCTGTATTTGACCTGTGAGGCAGAAATTAAACGTCATAATACAAGGGTTGGTAATACCACCACAGCAAGTTACCTTAGTGACAAATGTTAAAGATCTTTTTCCAGATAAATAATAAAATATGACAAGGACGAAAATGGTATTCAGCGGATACAGAGGCAGAGGCACACATTTGTTAATATCAGCAACATATGAATTAGCTGGTCTCAAGTGACCAAATGTTGTTGTGTGTGTCTGAAAGTAACATTGGAACTGTCTGAAGAAACTTACCAGGGAGAATTAAGCATTTTCTGCAAAGCTGCTAAATAAATTATACTTGAATCACCAGCACAATATTTGAACCTTTTCATGTTTATTCATCTAAGTTCAATGTATTTTATATGGGAGATAAATGATAGACCAACACTATGTATCATACAATCGTGGAATGTTTTTTATTTTGATTTCTTTATTTTATTTGCCCGTAACATCATCAGTGACCCTTACACCCCCACCATGGACTGTTCTCCCTGCTTTCCTCTGGGAAGAGGCTTCGCAGCTTCCGCTGCAGGTCCACCAGGTTCTGCAACAGCTTTTTTGCCGTTGCCATCAGACTGTTGAACTGTTGAACTCTAAACTGGACTCTGCATCACACATGCACAGAACTGAACTTTATGGCCAGTTTGCATAATTTTTTAACACTGACAACGCTGCTGAACTTTTATAATCCATTTAAATTTAAAAGTACACAACTGAACGTTTATTGCATTTTTGCACCATTATTATTTTGCACTGCCAACACTGAACTTTTCAAATTAATGCCGTTTTTGCACCATTATCTTGCACAATAAACATGGTTGAACATTCTTGCGCACACTCTTTTTTTCCTGCGTTTTTCTCCTGCACTGTTACATTCTTATCACTGCCGCACTTTATACTGTAATGTTATTTTATTTCAATTGCAATCTCATTACATTGTCGTAAGCTGCATGCAACGACATTTCACAGAGTGCATACAAAATGACAATAAAGTTTGTCTAAGTCTATATATTATATAGTGAATATATTGGCAGGGCACCATGTTGCTTTCAGAGCTCAACAGTGCAAATTATTATTTTTTTTCATGAGATAAGAGTTGACTTTTCAGAAATTCATTAAAATTTATTAATAATAAAATCCTTGCTCATGCTGCGCTTGTTAAGATAGATCTGACAGCATAAACTGAGATTCCCCAGTTATAAGAAACAATGAAATGTTTTCATACTTTTCATACGCCAGTTGTTTTTTTATTTTTCTTGACATAAAGAACACAACAATTTAAGCAGATCATAAGTTAAAAAATAGTACAATGATATGGTAGAAAGTTGTAACTCCTTTGCAAATGTAAAAGCAGAATGGTTGTAGTAAGATAACCTTTGAAAATATAAACTATATTATTTTGCTGTAGTCTCAGTCTCAGTAACGGGTTTTGTACATCAAGAAAGATAAACCTCTGAACTGCTTGCAAATAATTTCTTAATCCAGTTAAAGTGTTACACATAACTGTTCTGAAATGACTAGAATAAGTGTTTGTTAATCAGATTGTGCAATAATAACACAGAGAGTCCTGTCCTGTAGTGTCACTGTGTTTCACTGCACAGACTGTTCTGTGAGGAGATGAGGCCCTGCACTCCCGGTGAATTGTTGTGGGTGTTATTTGAACACAATGTGAATTTCTTGCTTTAGGCTATTTGTAATTGCATGCTGTTTAACACGCTGACACTCGCCTAACTTTTAACAAAATGTTTTAGCATAGAGACTTCCGTTTTTAAAAATGAAAAAAAAAAGTGACTTCAAACAATGTCCTACTTACAATATATGTGCCTGAATTGGCATGTGATACTCTTAGAGGGTTTCCCATGACACTGTGTAAGAAAAAGAAAAGAGAAGAAAGTTAATATATGAAGTGTTTGCAATAGTTCTAAGATTTTAAATATGCTCTCACAGTCATTGTTTCCGTTATTGGCATTCCTGGTAAAGATGTTTAAAAGTATATTTTTATTGCATTATTATAAACCCTCATTTAAGATTATAAAAATCCAAGAATTATTTTGATTATGTAAATGAGAGAAAAAAATAATCCCTGTTTAAGAAAGAACATTTTTTGAAACACCAGTGACTATATTACTTTCAATTCGATGCAATTCAATTCAATCTTATTTATATAGCACCAATTTACAACACCTGTCATCCCAAGGCACTTTACAAATTGAATCAAATTATACAGACAGATAGGTCAAAAAGTTTGTTATCTGAGGAAACCCAGCAGATTGCTTCAATCAGTTGACAAGCAGCATTCACTCCTCCTGGAAGAGCCCAGGAACCTTGCGACATCCCTTACCGTCTCTAAGAAGCCTTAAGATATCCAACAATATTTTGCTTGACATGAAGTATCAGCACAACTCCTTCACGTAAATCACCGAAAATGTCCAGAGAGAAGAGCGCAAGGACTTCGTAGTTCATTTTCAGAAGGCTGTAGGCCTGGATTTGACTCACATCATCCATGTGTGTTTCCGTCACGTAATACCGTCAGTTATTAAAGTCTATCCAACTTCAGCACTGCAGTCTGAAGCTCCTATCCTTCCACACGAGAGTACTTACCCCGGGGTTCCACTAAACGCTGAAGGGTCACAGAAGGCTTTACATGGCTGGTTGTTGCAACTCTCACCAGTCAAAGTGGTTCAGCCCAGAACGCCGCGGTGCATTTTTGAAGCGTCGCCAAAGCTCCAGTGCTCATCGCTTCTCTAAAATACGCGGCTGTTCTATTTTTGCCGAGCGGACTCCACGTAAATCTGGGGCAGAGCGGGTCGTTTAGGCAGGAAGTCAGTTGATGAAAAGCAAAGTGGACCTGGTTGAGTTTACATGTGCAGACTTTAGATCACATTTTACTGCAAAAGTACACTGCTATCGTGCGATAACGCAATCCTCGCGCGATTCGAATCCAACCGAGCACTGGAATCACCAGCACTGTGCTCTGACTAACTTCCTGTGGAAACGGTGCCTGGCAGACAGCGAGGTTCTCCCACCCCGCAGCGCTCCCGCTATGCATCCGCGTTCGGCGGAACCTCAGGGTTACTGTTGACCGCGAAGAAGGTCAAGGAACAGGAGCTAGGAATAGCAACTAGAAGCTATTATGAACGGTATTCTGATAGAGACCAAGACTCCTCCCTACTTTCTATGTTGTCAGCCATTGTAGCAGCGATCGGGTTATACGCCAGGGTTTCCCTTTTACATCATAAAAGAGCGCTGATTAGGTGGGTTTGGGGGTAAAACAAAAGACGAGTATGTGGAAATGCACCTCAGGCCGACTGCTCAGTAAGGTGGAGTATCTGTATTGATGTCGGCCCATTTCTCTCCTAAAGGCCTCTGAGAACTTGTTGAGTAGATGGCTTGAAGAGTTTTATAAATACAGAGAATTTTGTGGACTCAACCAATAACCTAAAATCAACCTTTTCCCATGGTCATTGCGGTCTTTAGGAGGGGCTAAGCCCTGACTGGCAGCTATTCACATGGACGTACATGCACGTGTGGCCGGCCCAGCACACAAGAGACTGCAGAACAACACAGAGAGATGCTGTGTGATGTCATACCATACTCCATCTGAAAAGTTCCCTTTAGTTCTTCTTCACAATTGTCTTTTAGTTCTTTCTATCTAAAGTAATGAATTATTGCTTATTGCTCCTTGAAATAAATCACCAGTGGTGATTTGTTCTTAACGTTTGATTTTTCCACACTAAATATATCTGCTCAGATAAAATGCTGGATTTTTTAAAATGTTCAATTTCAGAATATTGTACTGTAATAAATAAAATAATGCAAAGGCTTTTGTCAATGTGGTTGACGCTGTCCTTCAGTACAATAAAGACAACAGTCTTGACCATGATGACCACAGCCCTAATGACAACAGTTGACTATTAGCTCCTGATAATGCATGTATTTTTCTTATACAATGCAAGCACAGTGGTACAATGTCCAAAAGATTTTTAGACATCCCTTTGTGTAAGATAAAATATTGCTTTTGTTTACATGTTTTTCTGCTTGAGACGGACAGCAAAGAAGGCTTATGAGGTCAGGGTTAGTAATTTTTTTCAGGCCAGCTGTCTTTTTTTTTTTTTTTACCATTATCCCTCTTGTCTGTTCCCTTATTCAGCTTCAGGGCTAAGGAGCACTGAACGCTACAGGAAACTTGTGATAGGCCATTAACAACAGATTAGCTGCAACAGTTTTATTTCCTCTTTCTCTCCATGTGAGTCTGTCACGGGGTCAAACGTTCAAGCTCCTAATTACATGGGGTTTGAATCATTGTTTTAGGAACAAGTCCAAGGCTAAATAACATCAATTTACTTTACTCTCTCCAAATGAAGCGCAGCGGTTGGAATTTTAAGTCTTTTTTTCTTTGTAATTAGTTTGCAATTTGTCAAAATACATCATTGAATAATTGCAAAATAAAAATGGATCAAGTTCCACTACTTCAATACACTGAATTTGTTTGTAATTTCTTTCCTGTATTTTCAGAATGCATCACTGTAATGTGTGATATAAACCTTGAAAGGGCTGCTGCTTGTGGACACACAGTGGCACACATACACAGACATCAAAATGTGATCCTAATCCCTTCTGATTTGTGCCATGATGCCAAATTTGCACTGTTGTTATATAAAATGAAGTTGGAAACGCTCGTAGAAACGCCGCAGCTGTAATGGAAGTGCCATGAATAGTTCATTGCGGTTCTCTTGAACGCAGCGGCATACCTTGCTGCCTCTGAAATACTGCTTGGCTCCACAGTGGGATCCCGTCCAAAATTACATAACGCATCAGATTTGCGCTCTGCTTGCCAATACGAGAGCATAATGGAGCTCGCACTGAATAAAATTCCTTCTTTCACATATGCCTACGCACACACAAACATTCTGTGTAAGTGCACAGTATATAAATATGCTTATGCATCCATTTCAAGGACCACACCACAACAATCCAAATTCACTGGTTTAATCTAAGTAAAGGGAAAACGATGGCGTGATGGATCAAAAGCATGAGCTTTAGTCAGTGATCAGAGGCTAGGAAGAAGGAGACGTAAGAGTGGGACTTTTGTCTCAGGGGGCCAAAACAGGAGCCTCCAGGAAGCTACTAAATTAGACAGTGTAGGTCTAAAAGATAACAAGGAGGTTAAGTGGGGACAAAAAAAAAAAAAAAGAAAAGAAAATGGATGAAGAATGAATGAGGGGCTAAAGGAGAAAGTAAGTGTTGTCAAGAGCCTGAAAGAGTGCTGCATGGGTTAGCCATCAACAAGTAGGTGATTAGAGGTGTGGCATGGCCTTGCTCCTAATCCCAAAATGTAACTTGGTGCAGGTGCTTGCAGAGGTATGGCATTAGTTATATTTTCTTCATTCAAGTTCTCTAAACACCTTTATTACGCTTGAAAATTCTGAATTATTTTGTGTTGATTTACTGCATAAATCTTTAGGAAATACACTAAAGGCTGTGGCTGTAATGTGAAGAAATGTGAAAGATTCAAGGTGTATGAATACCTTTTCAAATCACTGTCAGAAGCATCTAAAAAAAAAAAAAAAACGTTTTTACCTCATGTCCTCATCCAATGTGTTAACCAAACACAAAATCCTAAGGTTTTCGTTTGCCAGAGAAGCAAAAAAAGAGTTTTAGCAGCCAATAATTCTGGCTGTACAGTACATATTTGGATTTAATGACCACCAAAGTATTCAGGGGAAAAAAAAGCAATTACTCTGCACCACGAAAAGACACGTTGGACACTGAGCTGACAAAGCCTGAGATGGCAAACTTTGAACATACCAAAGAGCTCAGGGGAGGGAGGTGGGGGGGAGGTCATAAGGAGAGTAGGCAATTAATGGGATGCATATCTCAAATCCCTTGTCAAAATATTGCCACTAAACAAGCCCATAGTTATATATTACCTGGGGAGATTCATTAGAGTGTTTGCCTTAATGCTTATTTTGGAGCATGATCCCAGCTGAGTCCTAAACATTTTAACTGAAAAGAAGAAGGTTGTTGGGAAATTAACTCCTTTGTCTCTGTCACAACTAACTGCTTCCCATTGTTGCTTTTTTGGCAGCCCTAATAAACATAAACAGCAGTGGTGATCCTATTAAGCAGCATATGAAAGCAATCTGCAACCATGTCACTGCATGATGTTATTTTGTAGATTTGTGCAACGTTTTATATGAGCGTGTTTGGCTTTGTCTTTATTGTGAAACGACAGTTAAACATCGTCAAGGGCATTTTTCCTTCGTCACTTTTTAAGTGGGAGAGCTCCAAATCATCTGGCATTAACATTTTATTTTATTTTTTTAAGAATCACACAACATATGGCGACTGTTATGAATCTCTTCGGTGTATTAAAATAAAAAATCCCCCATAGCAGGATTTTAATGTCAAAACTAAAATATGGTGACCGCCATTAAGGTATATTATGACTTTACAGATATTAAAAATAACATCAAGGACCATAAGACTGGGACATTAAAGGAACAATAAGCGATATTTCACTATCCTGGATAGAAAGAACTAAAAATTAGGTATGCAAAGAACAAAAGGTAATAATTCAGATGGACTATGGTCTCTCCATGTTGTTCTCTAGTCTCTTGCTTACTTAGCCGGGCCGCGTGCATGTACGTGCATGTGAACAGCTACCACTCAGGGCTCAGCCCCTCCAAAAAGTGAGGCTGTTTTCTGGTATTTTTATCCTTTACAAATGTGCATATAGGACAAGGCGCCTGAGAAGGGAAAGGAGGGGCCGGGTGGCTCCTATAGTGGAGGTAAAGAGCCATGGCTTGTCACACGCCTTGTCTTACAGACAGTGCTCAAGCACCACTTAGTGATGGAATATTGTTTATTGCTCCTTTAAATACTAAAGTTATTTAAGTTAAGACTTTGATAAAAGTATTAAAATGGACTTAGGAAATGTATAACTTTTTGTGAAATTATTAATGGAAAAAATGGACCACAAATAGACCAATCCAGACCTTCCACCACCCTTTAAAAGACTCTCTCAGAGCCACATTAAAGGCCCGTTTACACTACACTTTTTTAACCGAGCCGAGCCGAGACCAGTATGAGCTTGGATCAGTTAACCAAGCCAAGACGACCGTTTACACACCACACTATCCTGGTTCCTTGGTTGCTCCTCGCCTCCTAGTGGCGATCTGCGGTACTGCTGCTCTCTGGGATTGAAGGCGGGACAGAGCAAAACAAAACGGCAGCACCCGTAACATTCAGCATGTTATGGTTAGAGAGAGTCTGCTTTTGGGATGTGGATAAGACAAACAAACGTCTAATAAGGATTTACAGACGCAGGAAACAACAACAGACGCTGAGGTTCATCACACTGCTAAGCAGAATCATCTCTGGAAACCGTGTGGCACGGTAAGGAAGCTAGTATTTTTATGAATGTCTGAAATTTATCCGAATGGAGTGTGAATCGGGATGTGCAGCCAGACACACCGGAAAACCCGCGGACAGTCAGCTGACTGTAAGGGGATGACGCGGTCTGCTCATGCGCTCTTTATCAGATAACCGGGCCAGAAAAAAAAAAAACAGGCCGAGACCTGCGCAGGAACTGGTCTGCAGTTAGCGCGGTCCGGTTATGTTTAGCGCGGTCCAGTTCAGTCTGCTGACCGTTTTTTACACACAAGAGTTATCTCGGTTACCGAGCTCGGACTGGTCTCGGCTCGGTTAAAAGAGTGTAGTGTAAACGGGCCTTAAGTGGGAGCTGCATTTGGAACAGTTGACACTGTTTGCTTCCCAGTGCTGTTTTGAGCACTTTGTGAAACACTCTTGTGTTGAGAACCTTATGATTGCTCGACCCTCTGCCATTTTGTCTGCTTGTTAGTTTCCTGCTTGTTAAATTTGAAAAGACCCAACTTAGATTATTGGTTTGGCATAGTTTGGCATACCTGAAAGTGTTGAGTTGAGCGCCTCTCCTTGTTTGTGTTTCTTGAGGGTTTGTTTTGCTTAGAAACTGTTTTATTTAATCCCGGTTTATTTCAGTTCATCTGGTTAAACAACGTGTTGGACGTTGTCTCTTTTTGTTATAAAAAACCTTGTAAATAAACCTTTAATTAATTCCACCAATTAGACTCATTAATTATGTTACAAAGTACCTAGATTGACACCGTGCTTATGTTCACCCATTCAACCTTGTAGAAACATGTATTTACAAGAAAATCAAGAGTTGACAATGACTCCTGGATAGGTGTCGAAACGTTTTCAGAAAAAACTGAACGAAAGTCCGGCTGCCTCTGATTTAAGCCTGTTTGCTGTTGCGATGATCCAGATAACAGAACTTGCACAGGCATACAAGAAAAACATTTCGATTTTCCCTTTTGTGCATTTGTACTAAAGTCTCTTCATTGACTGCAAAGCAGAAGAGTCACATTCCTTGTTGTATGAAGCAACTTGAAGATTAAAGCTTTTTTTATATAAATAAAGTACTGATTTCAGTGTAAATTTGATGTGTTTAAAGAAGCACAATTTCTGAAGCTTGTCAATCCCACAGACTTTGTTGTTCTTTCTTGCTTTTCTCATGAATTGTTGATCTATACACCCATATTACAAATCTGTTCAGATTTACATCAGCTGGAATAGCCAATGTGAGTACCGATCACATTACCTATGAGCTAAAATTGAACATAAATTTTAAGAGCTGGGGAAAGGTCATAGCATGGCTTGAAATACAATTGTTGATAAGGTAATCCTATACAATTTCTTTATACAATCTACAGTAAGGATGAATGACAAAAGGGGTAAGTGGCCATTGTCATGTCAGATTTCTCAGAAACACTCTACACTGAGCAGGCCATTACACAAACATTGTTCCCAGACACTCCTAAAAGCATATTGATTGTGGTGAATAACCATACAAAACACATCCATCCCACCAAGCAGGAACAAATCTGTCCTTTAGTCATACCTTCCAACAAGATAGAGCCAGAACAGACTACATGTGTTGGCTTTTTTGCATGCAGTTAAAATTATTTAAGGAAACAATATATGTATATAAAAAAACTAATAACTATATTACTCTCTCTAAAAGCAGGTTCTGCTCTGTGAAGTTCTTGTAAATGAACTTCTTTGATAAATTCACAATATATGCCACATCCTTTCTTCTACATCCAGCAAAATAAGGGTTTTATATTAATTTAGGATTGGAAGCAGGGCCAGAACTATTATTTATGCTTAGTTTACTTCTCTCTTTGTCATGTTCTTACAACTACCACTCCATTTTGTTTTCAGCCATTTACGTCTTGGCCCTTCATCCCTACCTGTTTTATTTCCGTTTCTCCTCCTCTTCTTGTACATCCATTGGACTTTTATGTTCTACTTCATTCTAGTTGGTATCTGGAGGTCCTTAATCAGCTTGGCAGCAATTCTCTCCAGATGATTCCATTAAAAATATTCCAGTCCTCATCTCCTACATCATCCACTATTCTCCTCAATAAATCATTAAATTCATATTTCAGGTAATGGTTTGGAGGCAGGAACCACCCTGGATAGGTTGGTAGTCTATAGGGTGAACAGAAATACATACCAAACCAACAACCATTCATCTACACAATCATGTACAAGGGCAATTTAATATCTACAGTTAAACTAAGATGGATGATTCTTGGATTGTGGGTGGAAACTACAGTCAACACATAAAGACCCAAGCAGGATTCAAAAGTATGACCTTCCTTTCTGCGAGGCAACAGCTTTGACAGCTGTGCCGCTGTCCAGTCTAGGTAGCAGGTTGTTTTATGATTTTCTTCATTTCTATAATAATTTTTGCTCTTTTTGTTAAATAACTTCTTCATGCATATCATCTCTGCTGGGATGTGTGCTAAGTCTGACTTTTTTTTAAAAGTTGCAGTCGGTAACTGCATGTTGTCCGTGATCTTTGTTTTCCTTTTGAAAAAGCAAAACCTGGGAAAACAGAAATTGCATTATTTTAATGCAGCTGGCAATGCATTCACCCGAGAAGACCTTGTATGAGTATTGTCATATGATGTTTTTTGTTTTTTGTTGCAGGATTAATGCATGTTATCTTACATCTACTTTATTTCTGAGGATTAATACATGCATGTAATGGTGGTGGAGGGTGGGCTTTTATTCTCTCTCTGTGTTTTCATCTAATATGAGGCAGAAGCGTAGCACAAACCAAGAAACATCTATATATAGTCCCTGCAGATATCTTCGAGATAAAATGGCATAGACTTGAAAAGATATGTGAAGAATCAGCTGTTGTCTCCATGACAGCAAGATTCAAAGGCGGGCATCAAACTATTACCAAGAGACTGGCCCCAACAGTGTGACCCTAATGAGCTGCTTGTCTGTTGCCCTCGACCTTAAAGCCGATCTTTTGGGTATGCATGTTTCTTCTTTAATGTGTAAGTCCTTCAACAGCAAGTCTTTTGGCACTTTATTAAAAAACACCACTCGTAATTAAGACTTTGGGCACACGGTTTGGTGCGGAAGACAGAAGTCGGTGGGCAGAATGTGTGGGACTGAATCTGGAAGGTGTACGTATTTGGCTCTAATCGTGTGTGAGCATATCTTTTTTAAAAAGTGCTTGACATATAAAACATTTATTTGTATAAGTAGGTCATAAAAATTGAGAACCTTTCACATATCCACAGATGTATTGCTGGATGCACAATTAAGCTTTCCTATTAGGAGGTTTTTCAAATTTAAGATTGAGTTTTTCAAAATGATATCAAACAAATTAGATACACATATGAATGGATCTGATTTAGAGGCTTTGTCATGTTATGAAAACATGGGGCAGTTCATCGGGAATAACAGGCTGTTGTGCCAAAATGGGATGATCGACAGAGGTAGGATTCAGCCCCCTGCTGTGGCACAACAGGGGGGATGTAAAGGTGAAGTTTTGGGTTTTATGGCTCTCAATGCAGACCCCCTGGGAAGGGTAATCACCATGAGGCCAGCAACAGTCAGTAGAGTGGTGGCCCCTTGCCACAAAGACACTCCTCTCTAGAGACATGGTTGCGCCTTTGTGGGTCCTCAGTCTCAAAGTGTGTCTCACTCCGGGGGGCTTGAGAGGCACCACAGGGTGCCCATTAAAGCATTAGAAGGGGAAGACAGCAAATACGCAAACACACATTTTCACATGTTTCCAAAACCTGCACGTGTACTGTACATACACAAATCCTTCAATAAGACAAAAGCCATGTATTGTTAACCTAATACCTCACTCTGCGGTTCAGAAGGTAATTTTAGGCTTCCCACTTTTGATTTGTGTACAGTTTGCTAAACCTGTCCCCAGCCTACCCAACTAACAACAGTCCTTCAGGATAATGCACCATTCAGTTCCGCAGTTTAGCATGTCACAAGTTGTGTAAGGTTTGTCAGATAGCTTGAAAGGCTAAGATAATAATAATAAATATGATAAAATTGAATAATGCCCTAAAGCAAATAACCATAAATATTAAAAAAATGTACATGACCTTTGCTTGTTAGGAAGGAAGCACTTATGTTGGGTGATGGTGTTACATTAAATCTGTTTCACAAGAATAAATCACATTCCCTTTTCAAGGCTTTCAGCCACAACAATTCCACAACCATTAGTAATATATAAGGTTTATCCACACTGGATTAACTGCTAACACTGTCCCGCATGAAATGCCCATCATTAAGATCTTCAATTCAATTCAATTCAATTCAATTCAATTCAATTCAATTCAATTCAATTTTATTTATATAGCGCCAAATCATGAAACATGTCATCTCAAGGCACTTTACAAAGTCAAGTTCAATCATATTATACAGATTGGGTCAGATTATACAGATTGGTCAAAAATGTCCTATATAAGGAAACCAGTTGATTGCATCAAAGTCCCGACAAGCAGCATTCACTCCTGGGGAAGCGTAGAGCCACAGGAAGAGTCATCTGCATTGTACATGGCTTTGCTGCAATCCCTCATACTGAGCAAGCATGAAGCGACAGTGGGAAGAAAAACCACCCATTAACGGGAAGGAAAACCTCCGGCAGAACCGGGCTCAGTATGAACGGTCATCTGCCTCGACCGACTGGGGTTACAGAAGACAGAACAGAGACACAACAAGAGAAACAAAAAAGCACAGAAGCACACATTGATCTAGTAATCTGTTCTACATTAGATGGAAGTAGCGGGTGAGCCGTCTTCTCTGGATGATGTCACAGTTAACAGAACGCCAGACCAGGTGTACCTACTATGAAGAGAAAAGAGAGAGAGCAAAAAGTTAAAAGCTGAAATGACGACAGTCATTTCAATGTAATACAATGCAAAACTGGAGAACAGTAGACTGAAGAACAGTAGAAATCAGTAGAGTGAGAAAATTAGACCCTGATGTCCTCCAGCAGCCTAGGCCTATCACAGCACAACTATAGAGATAGCTCAGGGTATGAGCCACTCTAACTATAAGCTTTGTCAAAAAGGAAAGTTTTAACATTAGTCTTAAAAATAGATAGGGTGTCTGCCTCACGGACCAAAACTGGGAGTTGGTTCCACAGGAGAGGAGCCTGATAGCTAAAGGATCTGCCTCCCATTCTACTTTTAGAGACTCTAGGAACCACCAGCAGACCTGCAGTGTGAGAGCGAACTGCTCTGTTAGGAACATACGGGGTAATCAGAGCTCTGATATATGATGGAGCTTGATTATTAAGGGCTTTATACGTTAGAAGGAGAATTTTAAATTCTATTCTTGATTTAACAGGAAGCCAATGAAGGGAAGCTAAAATTGGAGAAATATGATCCCTCTTGTTGATTTTCATCAGAACTCTTGCCGCAGCATTTTGAATCAGCTGAAGACTTCGAACTGCATTTTGTGGACTTCCTGATAGTAAAGAATTACTATAGTCCAGCCTTGAAGTAACAAATGCATGGACTAGTTTTTCAGCATCACTCCTGGACAGAATGTTTCTAATTTTGGCGATATTCCGGAGGTGAAAAAAGGAAACTCTGGAAACCTGTTTAATATGGGATTTCAATGACATGTCTTGGTCGAAAACAACACCAAGATTTTTAGCTTTATTACCAGAGGCCAAGTTAATGCCATCCAGATTAAGGGATTGATTAAGAACTTTATTTTTTGAAGACTCTGGCCCAAAGATTACAACTTCTGTCTTGTCAGAATTTAAATGCAGGAAATTTAAAGTCATCCAGCTTTTGATGTCATCAAGACATGACTGCAGTCGAAGTAACTGATTCATCAGGATTTATGGATAAATATAGCTGAGTGTCATCAGCATAACAGTGGAAATTAATCCCATGCTGTCTGATAATTTTGCCAATCGGAAGCATATATATAGTAAATAGAATTGGTCCAAGGACTGAACCCTGTGGTACTCCACAAGTGACCCTAGAGTTTGAGGAATATTTATTATTAACATGAACAAACTGGAATCTGTCCGACAGATAAGATTTAAACCAGCCTAATGCTTTTCCCTTAATCCCTACAGTATGCTCAAGTCTTTGTAGGAGAATATTGTGATCAACTGTATCAAATGCAGCACTGAGATCTAACAGAACAAGTATAGACACAAGTCCATTATCTGAGGCCATGAGAATATCATTGGTGACCTTCACCAGAGCTGTTTCAGTGCTATGATGAGCTCTGAAGCCTGACTGAAACTCCTCAAGTAGGTCATTACTTTGTAAATGTTCACATAGTTGATTAGCAACTACTTTCTCAAGAATTTTAGATAAGAAAAGAAGATTAGATATAGGTCTGTAATTTACTAACTCATCTTGATCAAGAGATGGTTTCTTAAGTAAAGGTTTAATAACAGCTACTTTAAAAGCCTGTGGTACATATCCATTTACCAAGGATAGATTAATCATGTCTAAAATAGGACCACTGATCAGAGGGAATACCTCCCCAAACAACCTGGTTGGGATTGGGTCCAACATACAGGTAGAAGGTCTAGATGAAGCCAAAATTTTAGATAGCTCAGAAAGCTCTACTGCTTTTAAACAGTTCAGACACTGCGCAGGTTCTAAGGATTCCTCCAATGCTGCCTCACTTACTGAGGATGAGGTAATCATGTTTGGGAGGATGCCAATTATTTTATTTTTAATGGAATCAATTTTATTTATGAAGAATCCCATAAAATCATTACTGCTAAGAGCTAAGGGAATGGATGGATCAACAGAGCTGTGGCTCTGGGTAAGTTTGGCAACTGTACTGAAGAGAAATCTAGGATTATTCTTATTCTCCTCAATTAATGATGAAAAATATGCTGCTCTAACTCTGCGAAGGGTCTTGTTATACAACAATAGACTGTTCTTCCAGATTAAGTAGGATTCCTCTTGGTGTGTAGAGCGCCATTTTCTCTCCAATTTCCTAACATTGTGCTTCGTAATGTGAATTTATTGAAGAATGCAGCTTTACAAACAAAAGGCTGTGCAGCAGAAACTCCTGTTTGAACAGAAATATCGAACACAGTTAAGAAAGACTGCAGCGTGCAGAACATAATTAGACCACCAAAGTACTTGGCATTGCATTGAGCAACCCTGTTTATTGATTCAACATTCAGTAATTAAGAAATCAGCAATGAACAACAACCTAAATGGTCTGATGACCAATCATGTATGGTAAAAGGTTATGGTGGTCCTAGAATGTGTCTACAGGGAAAGCTTATGTTAGTGTCTAATTCTGCAGTAAAAGCATTGTGGTTCAAGCTGTTTTATTATTGTTGCTTGATGTCTCTAAGCTTCACAGCAAGTTTGATGTGTTTGCCCTGTAGCTCAGTAACAACCATGTTAGTGTAGGCTGTATCAGCTCTCCCTAGAACCTTCTGAAATTTTTTAGTTTGTCAGATATTGCTGCACAGGTAAAGGCCAATCTAGAGAAACAAGGCAAACCATGACAAAACTCAATGAAAAGACAAGGAATCACAATTGCTACAGAAGGCCAGATTTGACTGAGTAAATACGGTTTTAGCTGAATGCAACAGCAGAGCTATGTTGTGTCTACATGCAAAAAACAAGAAACTACTAAGGGTAGAAAGACATAGTGACCAAACATACCAACAAAAATGCATGTTGGAGAGATCACCCCCCGCCCCCAAAAAAAAAAAAAAAAAAAAACACTCACTAAATCTTTCATGAACAATCAGACAGGAGACTTTGAATTAACTGTTGGAGTGGGACTTTCAAATTTAAATGAGATGTACAGATATGTTCAAGTATTAAAAAAATACTACTGCCTATAATGGTGTCACTGATTTTACAATTAGATGTACAGCTCTTTGATCAATAGTTGTTGTTTTAAATGTGCTTTAAAATTAAATTTAAATTGACTTGACAACATTGAACATGCAAGGCTTATTGGTCAATAATGAGACCTGAACTCAATTTTATTCATTTCTAGTCATAGGGCATCACATAGAAATACAAAACCAGAAGAGGATCCAGATAGACAGATATACCTGGAGAGAAGACACTCTAGACTGAAAGGGTTTTCTGGGTAAATAGAAAATTGTGGCAAGTGACAGAAATCTACATCATAATCAATATTAAATCAAATATCAATAAGTAATAGAATCCATAAAATATTAAAAACTATACAGAAATCTAATAATTGCAACAAGTTACAATGTTTTGTTGTTTGTATTAATGAAAGAGTTAGCCAGGGGGAGAAAAGAGTTTCTGAGTCTATTGCTCCTAATCAGAGATGACTCCAGCCTAGAAGAAGGGGGCAAGAGTTGATGGTCAGAGTAAAGGGAAGGGTGCAGTAAGACAAGATGGAAATGGCCTTTCTTATGACCCAGCTGCTGAACAGGTCAGACAGCGAGCTCAACTGTAAACCAATTATTTTACTGTCTGCTTTCACAATTATAGCTCATAACCTATGAACCATTGCTGATAACTCTTTTCTCTGGAAAAACTCTGTGGTGTTGCAAAAGCAAAATGTTTTATAGGGAGCTGAAACATAAAAAAGTAGAATATCCTAAGAAGAAATTTAAATGAAGATGAGTATCTCAATAAAAATAATATATCTATGACTCTCACTCATGTATGTATAAACACACACACACACACACACACACACACACACACACACACACACACACACACACACACACACACACACACACACACATATATATATATGTCTAAAGAGAGACAGAGAGAGAGAGAGAGATAATTCACTAGGAGCAGGGACAATTATCACTATTCCAATTGTCTGCATGAACTGAGCAGAAATTTTAGTTTTACACAGTTACATTCTGCCATAGAAGCTTCTCAAAAGTTAATTTTGTGTCACAGAAAGTATGATATATTAAGCTTCAATCAATTTTTGTTGCTCTCTCTTGCCTTTGCAGCCCCGTTTGAACAATCTGTTTTGACCCTTCAGTGAATCATGGGACAGGATGGGCTATGAAGGATCCACCAGACACATCCTTCAAATCAGGTTAAAAGAAATATGTATTTTTCTGCCACATTCAGGGGGAGCCTTTGAATTTGGACAGCCTTAGTGGCTAAGCTGTGTGAATGCGAATTCAGGCTACGAAGGATGCAGCCCTGAATTGGGACACAGCTCTGGTCATCACAAAGGCAGCTACACCTGTCCCCGTAAAAACATTGCTAATAGACAGTCATGAAAAAGGCCGTTCCAGGACCAGTTGAAAGGTAACTATTCATTTAAATCTATTGAACAGCAGAATATTGGCACAAGAGGCACATTAGCCCATCAGAGATTATGTACTTTAATAAATCTGCTCAGCACAAGACACTGATAAAATGACAAGAGGTAATCACCAAGCAAAAACCTATTTTCTCCGCTGTCATGAAAAAAAAAAAAACCCAGCATGACTCAATATTTTCAGATATTATATGAGCTAGTGTTCAACTGTTTAACACGTTGTGCTGAAGGCAATTACAGAAAATGATTTATAGTTGTTTAGGAAGTGCATAGCATCCTTTTGAAATGATGAATTGCCTGCTGCATCCCTGGAAGTGAATCAATACATTGAGTTCACACAATAGTACACAGCGTTACACATGCTCTGTAAAGGAGTGCATGTTTTGCATACACCAACTCATTATCTTAGGGAATCTGTTACTTCTCAGTGCTTAAGTGAAGTTCAGCATAGCCATCGGCAGCCTGAGCCCATATGGAGAGATTCTGCGCTTAATTTGACTGACCTCCTCCATCTTTGTCACTGAAGAGCCGTTTTTGGACCCAGCTACCGCATTATTAATAACACTGATACATTCTCATTTTGCCTGCCATGGGAAAGGAATTATCCTAATGGGATGTAATTCCGCAGTTGCTCCAATTCCTCCCGGTTAGTAATGCAAGAGCAAGATGGATGAGGGGTTTGACTGAGCGGAACAGGGACGCGGATGCAATAATTAAATGAGCCGCCATGTGGTCCGAGAGAAAACGCATTCTCACGAGCCGGATTTTCATCAGAGGTTTGTTCAGGGAAGCGCAAGAAGGGACAAAGTGTTGGTGTGTTGACAGGCGAGCTACTGAATAAATTCAGGGTCCCCTCCAGTCACTCATCTGTGGGAGGTCAGCCCAGGCAGTACTGAGAGCTCACGGAGAAAGCTTTGTTTGTTTGTTTATTGCAGCGAATGCTTCATTTCCACTGTCCCGTTTTCTATTATATTCTCTACCTGTCTGTCCATCACTTGCTCTCTTTCACTCTTTAGTGATGAGCGTGTATTTTTCTTTTTTTGAGAATGCAGAAAGAGCAGATCAGGTAACCAAACAATTTAACTCTACCAGTTCTGCTAAGAAGTGATGAAGGTGTACCTTGTGAAGCCACATTTAGCCAGATACTGGGAGTGTATACATTTGAGCCATTATGGATAACTCCTACACCTGTGAGTTAAAATTCCCCCAAATAATGTTAATTTTGTTCACCAAATTGTTGTTTATACAAATGACAGAAGCTATATGTGGTATAATAATGTCAGCCTGGAACAAGAATATAAAAACTCAATTAAAAATGAGTACAACTTTCCCATAAATGAGTGCATGTTAAGTTTCACCTACACTAAATAACACAAAGCTCTCAAAAATATATGGAAAGTTTATTAAGTTACAAATGGTTTCTGTAGAATAATTAATTCCAGGTTTTATTGCCCAAATACTTTATATTTTTAACTTTTAATTTAGAGATGATTAAAAGCAGAATAATAGAAGAAAATACCTGTTTAAAAAGCCCTTTGAATCTGATCTGGAGGCTGCAAAACAAAGGCAACTTAAAATCTCAACTTTTTTAATTTCTATTTACATGTCCTGTCTGGCAGTGTAGCATTAAGAACATAACAATGTACTATTGCTTACCTGCAGTTTACAACCATGATGTCTCGCAGTGCTTGCACTCCACACATTACAAGGATTCCCAACGGAGTGCAATATATTCCTGCCTGATTGAAAAACAGCCACTTACTTCCAACCTTAAACAATTTAATCTGTGAGACTAAATAAGTTCTGTAACCAGCTGGTATTTCTCAGTTTTGCAAAGAGCCATATTTTAATTAGAAACAGTTCTATTGTACTGGACGCTAATTATGGCTTCCTTAGCAAATCCTCTCAAAAGTTGTGAGAGGAAAAAAAAAAGGTGTGATACTCTGTTTTTTCCAAGTGCAGTAAAGCAGTTTCTGTTGAGTTGACACCTTTTACTGATTAAATGCCACCTGGCAAACTTTATGGTTGATTGGGGATGATAGGAGTGCTTTTGCGTGCTTAATATCTCCTCCTGGACTTCTATGTGAGAGCACAGTTCTGTGAAGTTATTAAAGTTCACAGTCGTGGGTTCTGCTGTTTTCAGCTGCCTCCTCTGCTACCTCCTTTTTCAACTTTAAAATAACACCAAGTAAAAAAATGCACACAAGGAAACTTCTCAGCTTTATCTGAGGATGCAAGGATGGAGGCACGGTTTTTCACTCAACTTTAATTTAGCTCAGAGAAAAATAAAATAAAATCACCTGCTGGACTATCGCTCTAAAATCAGGAGATGATTTGATCCAAACATAATTTTCATTTTAAACGTATCCTCATAGGAACAAGTACTGCCTTTTTTATTTAAATAACCTTTCCAAAACAAGTCACCTTCCTCTTGTAAATATAACAATTCACAGTCTCCTCTGCTAGACAGATGACGTCACACAGAAGGGTCTACTAAAGCAAAGTTATTACTACCGGTGAAGTAACCACTGTAAATATGTGTATTAGACAGTGTTTTGATGGAATAATGATGTCAGGAAATATGACCCACGTAGGCGAGGAACAGTGTCTGTGTGTTCTGGGAAACTTACGTTGCTCCATCTGCTGCTGTTAGGCAACCAGCTGCCTGCCTCCCATCGGCACCACCTGCCGTAGCTACCACGAATCCATGGCAACTGGCTCCCATCTCTGTGTTTCCTTGGATGACTGACTGACCCACCATCCTTCTCTCCCCCCATACCTTTTCTCTTTGTTTTAAGATAAAAAATAATAATAATAATGCCAGAGGTGTTCATCACTATGTGTTGAGCACTTGATAATCTTCATGATCCGATTTCCAAACGCTTGCTATCTGGTGCTTATTTATGCTGTGTGTTGTACCCACATAAAACAAAGCATACAGTGTAATCAAAGTGTGGCTCTGGGCGTGAACGCAACATAATAAAGCAGAACTAAGCTCACCCACATGAGTGACCCCACACATCTCGTGTGTTCCGTGAAGATTGCATACTCACTCAAGCACCGATGCATACATTTTACCCAGTAACACACAGACACAGTGACTTTAAACCACATTTTTAATAATCTCCTCTTCAGTCTGTATTATCAAAACAGAAAAGAAAGCTCCTCCTTCACTGAGGATGTTACTCAGTCTCCTGTAGAGAGATTGATCCTTGACACTCCCTTCTTCAGGGGACCCCCCCACCCTGTGGTCATAATGACCTCATCTCTCAACCTTAACAGAAATCTTGCATCCGAGGTAACCCTGGTCATCTCACAAACTCACTCTTAATTGCAAAAACATTTGTTCTCACATCAATACAAATGTACAACATTGAGTGCCATTATTATGTCGAGGTCAGAACCACGAGATGTTCTCTCCAGCTTCATCGTACAGTTAAACACGTATAGTGAAAATGGAAGGGAAGACCCTGCAAAAAGACCTAACTTGTTGTGATTAAAACTACTCTTTAAATAGAAAAAAAAACAACTGAGCTCAAAGCAAAAACCAGGATTTCATATCTAAATGTACTTTCACCAAAGGAAGATCTTTTTTCGCACGTACAAATGAAACCGGAAATAAAAACATAGCTGTGCCAACCCACTTGTTTCCATATAGGTTTAAAGTATGATTTATATTGTTTTAAAGGAATTGCATTTTCAACAAAATTATTTAAACATTACAGTACTTCCTCATAACATCGTTTAAAATCACTACAAAAATGGTAGGCATAAATAAATAGATGTTAGAAGTTCTCCATTACTGTATACGGGGCTGTGACTAGATTATTATTGTCACTTTATCCTTCCTTTTCTCTGGGAAGTTTTTGAGTGTTTCACGTTTTGATTCTGCATTGAAAATATAAAAAAATCTGATAAAGAGTAATATTTTCTTCATTCATTTATTTACTAATGTCACTCAAAACAATGTCAGTCATGCAAAAATACTTGACCGAGAGTTGGATAAAAAATATGTTAGACACAAATGTTTAATTAATAATATATGTGTTTTTGTCAGTGAATGAACATCTGCTTTTACTTTCCTCATTTAGATGATGTTTTAGATTTTCGTACAATTTTACGATTTTCGTATAATTTTTTACATTTATGACACCTACACTCCACAGCAGAACATTTTGACATATCTGACTCAGTATTGAGTGGCTTTCTAGACCTGGCACAGAAAACAAAAGAAACTTTGCAAAGCAGAGCAGCTGAGTCCGATTTTTGTTAATTTAGAGTAGCAAATCCTTTCAATAAGTCAGCATTGCATGCAATGGTTTGTGTGTGGTTTCTGTCTACAGTTATCTTACAAATTACTCTTTGAAATAATTATGCTAATTAGAAATGTTCTGAACTCTGGTGTTTTTGTGTGGGCCCATATTTGGAAATCTTTGAGCACAAATGTCTAAAATTAATGAGCAGTGGGCAGCAGAATTACTCTTAGCTTGCCGATTTGCCCTTTGTGACTGTACTATGTTCATTGCTGGCCAGCACAGAAACACCTCACTGAAAACATCATTCACCTTGTAGTAAGCTTTTATTTTCCTTATAAGATGTCAATTAAGAACTGTTTTACAGTTAAAGAACACTAATTAACAATATTTTGGAAACAAATACACATACATTTAAAGTTTTCTTTCTTTAAAAAACACACAGTCCGGCTATAAATGTTATTCCTCACAGATTTCTATGTCTCTCTAAGCTGCCGGTGTCAGATGCACTTAGAAAGTTAATAGACACCTGGCCAAGGCATCGACATCCTAGTTCAATGAGCTCAATTCCTGAGCTAATGATGAGAATTTGAGCCCTAGAGCCCAATGTTTGCATTATTCACTCTAAACACTAGGCCCTCTATTGACAGGTGGATTCAACATTTAATTAGTCAAGAAAGCAAGGGGAATGGGAAATGGTGAAAGCAATTTTCACAGTAGTAGTCCTTGTATGTGAAAGACAGAGACAGCAATCATTCAGTGATATCGAGATTAAGGATTTGATATAGAAAGCTGCTGCTGCAGGGAAAGAGATGGTCGATCGTGCGCATGAGATAAGAGCAGGATATTGCAGAACAGGGCAGCTGAGAGAAATTGGTGAAGAGATGGCGAGAAATGGTGTGGAAGAGAAGACAAGATGTGTGAAGCTTTGTGATAAAGAAGTTGTTGGAACCAAATGGGAGAAGACGGGAGAGATCTGAAATGTGTAATGAGGTTGTCGTTGTAACACAGACTCGTTATGATTGAAAGATCTCTGATCTCTGATTTCCCAGAGATATTAAAAGACTGGACAATGTTTGTGATAATGGAGCGATGTGAGGAGAGTTCAATTTTTGATGCTTACAACTTGTTGGCAGATGAATAATTTAAAGTATTATCAAAATATCCTTGATGAACGTGAGTTTAATATAAGCTGTGTATTTCAAAATATACATTGTATAGTGTTTTTGTGACTGTTGTATTTTAGCCCTCTTCCTACGTGCTCAATAACACTTCTTTATTTACAGCGCATGCCTAAAAGGCTCTTGCCTGTCTGTTTGAGGTCTCACAGCAGATGTTGTAAATCAAAAAGAAAAGTGAATTATGAGGTTGGGGACATTCGCTGCAGCACAAATTTGGCCCAAGCCCTTTTTCTACAGGTATTATATCTTTAAACACTTCATCCATCTAATTTCAACAACAGCAGAGCTGCATTAATTTGCTGACTTCTTCAACTGTGACTACAAAGAATTATTGATGAGGAATTTTATTGTGGCATTGAACCATCCTTCCAAGCAAAACATTAAGAGTCAAAGGAAAAATTACTTTGCCTCTCATCTAAACAGCATAAAAATGTATACAGAGAAAAAGCACCCTTAAAGATGTCTGTGGTTGTTGTTTATGTAATTCTCTTTTAAACACTATTAGGGTAAATGTACAAGCATTGCTGAATTTCAATTCCTCTTTCTATGGCTTGACAAGATATATCTGCTGGAAAGTCAAATTTTCCACATATTCCTCTGGGTGAAATGCACCAGACATGCTGATCTGAAACAGCCATAAAAAAGATGTATATGGACATCCAAAGTTTGGAAGAATAGTTTTGTGTCCTGATGCATCTCATTAATCCAGGTAAAGAGGAATTTTAAAAAAGTATCAAGTGGTTCCTTCGGATGGGTTCTTTTTTTAAAAAAAAAGTTTCATCTCTTCTCCAGGAGACTTTGTCAGTCTGACCAGTTCTCAGTAAACTCAGCCTTATAAGTACTACCTTTGCATAGTAGATCAAGAAGTTTAATTGTGACAATCAAAACTGGTTGTTCACATGCAACAGAGTGCCATCAGGCTACTGACTGATTGTTGGTGCTCTGATGGCCGCTTATTGTTCCAAGGGAGCTGAGTCATGCTCAAAATAACAGCATTGTCTGAGGGGGACAATTGGACCTGAATTGCACCACCCCAGTATAATGACGATTGTTTTTTACAAAAATGGGTCCCTTTACCCTCCTTTCAACCCACCATTCCTCCCTATCCAGGATGAAAACATCTTCGTCCCTGAAAGAGTGACAGCTGCCCTGCAGATGAGTGTAAACTGCAGAATCTTTGCCTGATGTTGCTCTTCTGTGCAGGACCATCCTTTTGGATGGCAAAGTTTCACCCTGCTAAGTTTCACCCAAATTCACACTTCCATACATGTGATCACAACATTCCTCCTGTGAGCCAGGCAAATGATGACCCTAATGACTCCATTGTTGAGGCGATCAGTTCCGGCTGAATTTACATGGGACTCGCCAGCAGGTCTATAAAGCTTGGAACTCTACTCACACTACCCCAGTCATTTTCAATTGAGAAAGCTTCCTGAATGGGAAGCAAAACGTCTTCAGCTTCAGAACAGAAGTCCAGATGTTTTATTTATTAACCTTTTTTGGATTAAACAGATTAGTTGTAACCTGTGGTGTCTGCATTTGGGGCCATTAGGGGCCTGGCTCCACAGATGTCACTGTGGAGCTCTAGGTTCACAATAATCAGTAATATTGTAAAAATGACAGATTCCCTTACCAATAAATTCTGTTATAAATATTTTGGCTATATATCTAAGTCTGCCAGAAAACTGACAAGCTCAGTAGGCTATATACCCTTGAGGGGTCTTGATATTGCAGCCAGCCCACCGACATAGACCTCTGTGGAGCACAAATACTATGGCCCCAAGCTTGGATCATTAAATCTGGATGGCATTAACTTGGCCTCTGGTAATAAAGTTAAAAATCTTGGTGTTGTTTTCGACCAAGACATGTCATTTAAATCTCATATTAAACAGGTTTCCAGAGTTTCCTTTTTTCACCTCCGGAATATCGCCAAAATTAGGAACATTCTGTCCAGGGTGATGCTGAAAAACTAGTCCATGCATTTGTTACTTCAAGGCTGGACTATTGTAATTCTTTTCTATCAGGAAGTCCACAAAATGCATTTCAAAGTCTTCAGCTGATTCAAAATGCTGCGGCAAGAGTTCTGATGAAAATCAACAAGCGGGATCATATTTCTCCAATTTTAGCTTCCCTTCATTGGCTTCCTGTTAAATCAAGAATAGAATTTAAAATTCTCCTTCTAACGTATAAAGCCCTTAATAATCAAGCTCCATCATATATCAGAGCTCTGATTACCCCGTATGTTCCTAACAGAGCACTTCGCTCTCAGACTGCAGGTCTGCTGGTGGTTCCTAGAGTCTCTAAAAGTAGAATGGGACGCAGATCCTTTAGCTATCAGGCTCCTCTCCTGTGGAACCAACTCCCAGTTTTGGTCCGTGAGGCAGACACCCTTTGCTCTCTCTCTTTTTCTTCATAGTAGGTACACCTGGTCTGGCGTTCTGTTAACTGTGACATCATCCAGAGAAGACGGCTCACCCGCTACTACCATCTAATGTAGAACAGATTACTAGATCAATGTGTGCTTCTGTGCTTTTTTGTCTCTCTTGTTGTGTCTCTGCTCTGTCTTCTGTAACCCCAGTAGGTCGAGGCAGATGACTGTTCATACTGAGCCCGGTTCTGCTGGATGTTTTCCTTCCCGTTAATGGGGAGTTTTTCTTCCCTCTGTCGCTTCATGCTTGCTCAGTATGAGGGATTGCAGCAAAGCCATGTACAATGCAGACGACTCTCCATGTGGCTCTACGGTTCCCCAGGAGTGAATGCTGCTTGTCGGGACTTTGATATATAGGACATTTTTGACCAATCTGTATAATCTGACCCAATCTGTATAATATGACTGAACTTGATTTTGTAAAGTGCCTTGAGATGACATGTTTCATGATTTGGCGCTATATAAATAAATTGAATTGAATTGAATTGAATTAAATAATAAATACTGGAAATGCACGTTACGTTTACATTCTGCCGGAAAGTATGCAACAATGTTGTATTGATTGGCCTTGCTGGCTCATTGAAGGATTGATGTGAAATGGAAAATATTAGTGAGCCTTTATTTGTAATGTTATGTATAACAATGAAATTACACTTAGCTTATATAAAATGGCATTTCTAGTGTATTGTTTTAAGCTAATTTATCTGTTTCATTTAAAATTGATCAAAGTCAGATTGAAGGCATCACAAAAAATAGTTGGTGTTGAGTTTTTATGTCCCAACTTAACTTATCATGCCAGAGACGCCACTGGTTGTAACGCTCACAGAGTGTCAGGAAGAATGTATGGAATGCATGGTCTCCCATGGTGTGTAGTGAGATGAGAAGCTTTTTTAAATGGAGCATTTCTATGGATGCACCAGTGGGTGAAATCCTTGCATTGATGGGATGTCAGTGGACTGAGCAGAGAATGGGCATTATACTGTACGTCGATGTTTCTGCACTCTAAATATGACCTGAGTAGCAGAATTCTGGAAATAGTTTCTGGAGATAGAATCCCAATGAGAAGTGCATTACAGTCAAGTTGAACCAAATGTGATCAATATAGTCTAATATAGTTCAATATAGTCTAGTGGGGCACCAATCCTTACTCTAAGGTTGGTAAATGATGAGGGAAGAGGAAGGTGTAACCAGAGAAGGTAATGCTGGCAATGGTTAATGACTGGATCTGGTGAGAGGATCCATTCAGAATAACTTCAGTCTTGTAGCTGTTGAGCTGAAGAAAACTGTGCTCCATCCTAGCCTTTATCTTTTCCAGACTGATAACCAGTGCATCTACATCCAGTTTGATCCATCCAGCTGGAGAAGTACTTTAAGAGGTCCTTTTGCATGCTAGCTTGTGAACTGATACCACAGGCTTTATAGCGTAGCTCCAACAAACACCTTGTCTTAATTTGCCAGCTCTGCTGAGCTGGAGTAGGTGGCTGTTCTTGTCCTAATGGGGCCATGAAAGTCCAAAAAGCTGTTAAACATTTTATTGAAAACGTCCACTCAATCAGTTGTTGATGAAAAGCCTGTTGGAGGGTGATGTTGAAGGTCAATACTAGTACTATTGGACCTTAGTGCAGCATTTAATACTGTCCATCACTCCATTCTGTTAGAGCGCCAGGAAGACTGGATCGGCCTTTCTGCACCAGCACTCAACTGGTTTAAATCCTGCTTAAAGGACAGGGACTTTTTCATGTCTGTAGGTAATTTTACATCACAGACGACAAAAATCACATGTAGGGTTCTCCAAGGTTCCATCCTGGGTCCCCTCCTATTCAATATCTACATGCTCCCTCTAGCTCAGATCATACAAAACAACATCAGGTAGCATAACTATGCAGACAACACACAGCTCTACATCACCATGTCACCAGGTGACTATGAACCCATTCTAGTGCTGAGTAAATGCTTAGGAGAGATCAATGCATGGATGTGCCAAAATATTCTTCAAGTGGATAAAAATAAAACGGAGGAGCAATCAAAAGTTAGCACACAGCTTCTGTCGCTTCAGCTAAGAACCACCGATTAGGCCTGGAATCTTGGTGTAGTGATGGTATCAGACATTAACTTTCAACACATGTAAAGCCAATTACAAGGTCAGCCTTCTATCACCTGAAGAACATTTCCAGGATTAAAGGACTAATGTCCCAGCAGGATCTGGAAAAACTAATCCATGCGTTTATCTTTAGCAGACTTAATTATTGCAACAGTGTTTTCACAGATCTGCCAAAAAGATGATCAGACAGCTGCAGCTGATCCAGGACGCTGCTGCTCGTGTCCTCACTAAGACTAAGAAAGTAGAGAACACCACCCCAGTTCTAAAGTCCTTTCACTGGCTCCCTGTATCTCAAAGAATAGACTTTAAAATACTTATGTTAGTATATAAATCACAGAATGGCTTAGCACCTAAATACATCACAGACTTGTTTTCCATGCATCCACCCTCCAGACCACTCAGATCTTCTGGCTCTAATCTACTCTGCAGAACAAGAACCAGAACCAAACATGGAGAAGCAGCATTTAGATCATATGCTCCATTTATCTGGAACAAACTTCCAAAAAACTGTAAAAGTGCTGAAAGCCTGAGTTCTTTTAAATCAAGATTTAGAACTAATTTGTTTAGGATTGCCTTTAATTGTTCTAGTTAAACTGTATACTGAAACATTATTAGTTTAAGTGTGTAGTCCAACAGTTTTTAAAATTCTTAATTTTTGCTTATAGTTTCCATTTTTCTATGTTTTATTTTATTTAAATTTTTCTACATTTTATCCCAACTTGCTTTTATTCTGTTTTAATTTTCCTATGTTTTAATCATGTAAAGCACCTTGCGTTGTCCTCATACTGAAATGTGCTATACAAAGAAATTTGCCTTGCTTTGCCTTACTTAGGTTTACCAGGGTGATATTTGTTATGTTTCAAAAGGGAAATTGAAACTTTACCAATAGATGATGGGGATGGCAGATCCTTGGCAACAGCCTTGGAGCTGCTATCCCCATAATCTATCAGTACACCCAAGTGTCAAGTTTTGTTTTATATCAGTTCTACATACAGTATATTACCATTACTTGACTGTCAGAATTTTCGTATTTGTATTTTCGTAAATGTTTCCTTACAAACTGAACACCTCAGTATCTGCATTGGATTTGGGGTTGTGCATGTGCTTCAGGCAGGGATTGTATAGATTGCAGTTTCCCACTGCTTATGAACTAGGCAACAGCATGATTGGTTCTGACATAATTAGGACAGCGCTCTGTGAAAGCTCTCTTTCTCTCTCTCTCTCCTTGAGGTTCAGATTATTTTTATAAACAGAAGGTAGCATGGCAGATAAAAGAAGCATCCAGTGGACTATCATCACATAATCAGCTTTAAACTATCTAAGATCAAAATGTTGGGGACTTTTAAAATTACATGAAGGGGAAAACTACAATAAGTGAGCTGGACTTTAGGGTTGAGATAAAGAAAGGCCTAAATGTCCCATTTCAGATAATGACCCCAAACCCTTCTCAGCCATGAAACCTAATATCCATCTGAAAGCCGAACTGTAATCTGCAACATATGAAATTCTGAGTTAAAACTGTGTATAAAAGTCCCTCAAGCTGCTTGACGGTCTGATTATCTTAGAAAAGTCAGAACAATGTGGACTCTGATCTTATTCCTTTGTTTGTGGGAGGCATTATATTGAAGTATGGATTTTGCTCAGTCGGAGAAAATCTACAAGTTCGCCCACTCGGGACTGAATACAAAAATTCTCCAATTTTATCATCAGATTTAATCTCCTTCAACATTTAACAGACCACCTCTAAAATAAATAAATAAATGAAATAACCAAAGAGAAATTGAGTATATCATTTGGACATTTAAAGTATTTCCTTGATGCTTTATTAAGTATTGTACAGTTTTCTCCCCTGCATTTCCTATATTATGGTGAAAAGAATGTAATATTCACACATTTAGAAATATAATGCGGCACCTTTAACACACACACATAGGCTACTACATCTTATTTTGTACTGTAATGGGGCTGGTGATGGAAAGAATATATTTATGCTGCAGAGGCTTCATAAATATTGGATATGGTCCCTGCCTGCCTGGCTGCTTTGCCGCCCCTCCCTTATTGCCTGAATGCATGCTGAAAGACCCAGAGGTGAGTGCTTGTCGTCTGACTCGCTCACTTTCAGTTACATAATGCCTGACCTCATCCACTGCAGTGAGGCAAATGTTGGGATTCCCTCCTGCACAGGCAAACTGCATGTGGGTAGTAGGGAGAAGAGAGTGTAAAAGAGCGAGGTGGGGAGTGGAGAGCACCATGCAGCATGAAGACAAAGTGGGTGTTCACTGGGCCGGATACATTCAGGTTGCAGATGACACAGATACGGTTGTACATGTATCCTGAAAAAAAAAGCATGGAACAGAAATGGCAAGGTGGGTTACGGTCTGTATTCAGTTTGATATTCAAGCAAATCCACATTGCTATATCAACACAAAATGCTGGACCGTAAACATGTTTCCCTTGTGGCAGTGGAAGTCATATGAAAGTGACTTGGTTTTGAGAGACTGAGATTTGAAGGTGCTTTGAAGCATTTTCAGCTGGAAGACATAAATATGTGGTGTAAAAAAAAAAAACTGTGATTTTATTTTTCTAACGTGCTCCTGTTACGTAAGTCCCCTTGCTGCTTGTTGGACTTTTTTTGACGTGATTATTTTCTATTTTTGTCCTAGAAGGTGTCAAGAGTAATTTCAGTGAGGGAGCAGAAGTGAAGCAACATATTTAAATGTAAGCAAAAGGTTGGTGAATCCTATTTGTAATAATTTTACCTAAGGAGAACAAGAATCAGCGTTGAACATGAGATCTGAGTATTGTGAAACTTGCGTTTGAACCATTTACAAGTAGGATACTACCCACCCTATAAGGATCAGCCATGCATTATAAAATGGTTGTTCATTTTTTTTATTTGATTTATTTATTTGAAAGGGGACAGTGCAATTTAATAAAACACATGACATGACAATTCATGAGTTAGAAAAGTCAGAATTAGCCAAAGCCTATTTTCCATCTGTAGTCTCCTGGCCAGGATGTTAAAAAGCAATAAAGTACAGGGATATAAGTACAACACCGAGACACAGTTAGTTAGGACATGAGATATAATTAGACAGATCCTGACACAAAGACAACAAAACCCTGCTGCTAAGAAAATAAAAACAATACAATCGACGATAATACAGTACAAATATGCAAATACAGCACCACCGGTGTAGTTTTAGTGTTGACAGATGTATATATCTACAAGCCATTTTTTCAAATACTTAGTGATCACCTTATAAGTTAATATTTGTGTGATTACGTCTGGTAATGAGTTCCATTCCCTGGCACCTCTCACAGACCAGGCCGACTGACTAAAGGTGCTCTTCCTCAGAGGAATTTCCTCTTACAGGGACTCTAGTCACCCGCTCACGGTTGTTTCTCTGACTGATGAACTCTGAAAGAGGAGCTGGGGCTAAATTATGAGTTTCTTCGTAAATTAAGCATAAATCTGCAAAGTGTTTTTATTTTTTAAAGCTCTGAATTTTACTGGTCATGATGGCACATAATTTAATGAGAAGCTGTTGTGGATTTATAAAAATGGTGTGTCTGATTCTTATAAGAGTGTCACTCAAGTGACCCAACAAACGACACCTACCCATCCCTACCCAATCAGGGGCCGACAGTCTTCTGAGTCATGTTTTTGGCCTGACTCTGCTCGCTTGGAACGCTAGCCAAGAAGTTACTCAGAAAGGCATTGATACAATGGAACTGTTACTAATAGAAACCCCTAATATCCTAATAGAGCAGAGTCGACCCATACACAACTAAAGAGTTAAAATCTTTACATTTTCTTTTTTTCAGCAGTAAGCTTGTAGAACCATTTGATATTCACACCTGAGAATGGATTATTACATCAATGCTTTAGTCCTTTGGTCAGGGTAAAAATGGTCATCTGTCATTCTTGTTTGAAACCATTTTTGGGGCTTAGATCTCCTGCCTTCATGTCCGTTGATTCCTCTACTGATAATTATGTGCTTAGTTTAATTGCTCTGCATGCAGTTATATAATCCTTGACTTAACAATGGCCTTTGTACAAAACCATCAGTACATCTTTAGTAAGGGATAAAACACTCAAAGGCCCAGATGTTCAGCAGATCACTCACAGATATGAGAATGGTAATGTCAGTGCAGGGATTTACCCAAAAGTTACTCGAACTGGACAAAAAGATGATAATGGATTTTCATCAGCTTTTGTGTAATTTGTGATAACATGCAGTCCAAATCTGTTATCTAACACAGATGAAAGACACTGTGCCAGATGCTACTAGATGCCCATATGGCTTGATGCTTACAAAAAGGGATAAATGAAAAGAAAAAAAAAAATCAGCACATGCAGTTCCCTCTCTTGGGAGTTAAACCAGCACTTTCAGTTCATTTTTATCTCTTTTCACAGGGAGTGAGACTGGAAATAAACCATCGAGCAACTAACTCTAGCAAATGTGATGTTTAATTTATAAATGCATACATTGTTTTACAAAGGTAGTACAATGTGTGTGCTGGCAAAACACTATTTATTTTACTGTTTGTAGTTTTAATGTATTGAATGGAAAAGGAAAACAATAAAGTTAGTTTTATTGTTTTTGTGGTGACCACTTAAATAAATTCAATTCAATTCAAGAGCATTTTATTATGTTCATAGATTACTTCTGAAATCTACAATCATCTCCTTTGTTTTGTTCACATTAAAAAGATGATTGTTTCCACACCATGCCATAAAGTGCTCCACCAACTCCCTGTACTCGGCTTCTTGTCCATGTCTTATATATATATATATATATATGAATATTTCAGCAGAGGCCAGTCTTGGTGTACAGAGTGAAAAGGAAAGGTGAGAGTTCCGTTCCTTGTGGGCCTCCTGTGCGGCTGAATAAGACTGGTCTTTTTGTCAGGTAGTCTTTGATCCAGGAGATTGTTGAAGCTACGACCCGAGTTTTAGCAAATCTGGCTGGATTGCATTAAATGTACTTGGGAAATCAAAGAACATGATCTTCACAGTGCTTCCTGCCATCTCCAGATGACAGTGAGTTTACTGAAGCAGGTGCATGAGGGCAATGGCAACTCCATAGTGATAAGCAAACTGCAGGGGTCTTTACAATTGCTTGTTTTTTTTTAATCAGGTAGCCCAACAGGAGTCTCTCTAGGACTTTCATGATATGAGGGAAACGATCTATAGTCATTGAGGACTGACGGGTGAGTTTTCCTTGGTACCGGAACAAGGGAGGAGGTCTTGCACAGTGCAACAGTGTTCATGTACCTACGCTTACTTTCTCTCACACACACACATATATGATCTACACTAACACACGCATACACACTACCGTCGCAGCACTTTTCCTTTACTTTCTTTCTTTATTTTAGTTGTAGCTCTTAGAAAAGTTGGACAAAACTACTTTAAATCGGAAATCCCTACGGATTTATTAGTTTATTTCTTAATGTGAAGAAAAACAACTAGGTACTGTGAACTTATGCTTTCTTTATGTTTGTTAATGTATGAATAGAAACAATTAAGTTTTCAATGTTGGTAATGAAGCTTGTTACACTGAAACTAAAGAAGTCTAGTTAAGGATTTTTGTTTAGCGTATTCATTTGTCAAAGGAACAATAAGTAATAATGACACCTAGTGGCTAATTCTGGAACAACACATACACAATGCCTTTCACAGAGACCAGCCATTTACTCAACTGTCCTGTTGCTGTGAAACTCCACAGAACTTTTACTTCCACAGGACAGGTACATGATTTTGTATTCTGTTCTAGTTCTGGTCTGCTTCTCTTACTGGCATCCATATTAGCAGGCTGCTACTCTTTTGCCAAGTTAAAATACCAAATGCTGCGCTCTGGTTTGGGAACCCTGAGAACTTCCATATGATTGGCTGAGGAACCAGGAAGTACACACGGGCTGCACACTGACTTAAAGTAGGTCCAGACCGTACCTGAGAGGGGAAAAAAAAACGTGACTAAGACATTGTTGATGGGGAGAACCAATTGTTTATAGGGAATGCCATTTCTATCCCAGGTGACAAATGAGAATAAGTTAGGTTGATTTTACAGTAAATATCTTAGTTATTGCTCCTTTAATGTAATGAATTCCTGATCCTCTGGTTGGGTCCTTATTAGGGCTTTGATTTCATATTAATTTCACATAACCCATTATAATGGAAGATATGGTTTGAACTTCCTTCAGCTCTTTCTGTTCTTTGCTCCTTTTTTGCATCCATGACAGCTCCTTTTCAACTCATCTGGGATTTGGGGCTGTAGTTGGAACATAATTTGACTTTTTGAGAAGTTAATCATCTGCTCCCGATTGTAGAACACCATCTTGTTGCTATGGTTATGTGTCATAACAAATCTCCAAAAGTCAAGAAAGTATCAGCAAAAATACTGCTTGCTGCAAATAATGTTTAAGCAAGAAAAGAAGGAATTAAATGAGAAATAAGTAGTAATGACAACCAGTTTTTCAAATCTGAACAACACCAAAAACAGATAGAGTAACCCCCGACTTCAAAGAGCAGATTGCAAAGTCAACAATAACCGGTACTAAGCTCAGCAAAATTCAAAATGACGAGTAAAGCCGATTCAGCCACACTAAGTTGTTGTGCAAACAACTTTTGTGTCCCAATGAGTTCAGGTTTCGAGAAGTCTAAATCAGCTAGATACTTTCATAAATGTCATAATGTTCCAGTGTATTCAAAAGTGACTCTAATAAAGACGTTGTATCGACTATATTAAGAGGCCGAAGAATACAAACACTCTGTTTAATGGTGACAGGAGCTGTACTGATGTTTGAAGCTATTTGCAGAGGATGTTATCAGCATGCACTCTCTGAGTACTGTGTCTTCCCCATCTTTTCTGCCTATCCCTCTTGCTTTGATGTGCCGGTGGCTCTGATAAGCAGAGGTGCGAGACTCTTTCAGCTCTGGGTAATCTGCTGAGAATGAAACTGGTGCTGTTTTCTGTGCCAGCTGGAGGCACATGGCGGCGTTGATGGAAGAGAGGTTGTGAGAGGGACAAATAGCAGCCAACTCCATTCGGATTCTCTGCTCTCGGAGGGCATTGAGGTGTGGGGAGAACTGAGAGACTCAAACATTGGAGGTTAGCAGTGCATTTCATTTCATTTCATAAGTTTCTCGACCTGACAACTTTTTCTTCTTTCACGAGCTGAAAGAATAAACAGTTTTTACAAAATAGCTGTTTTCTGCTCTGAATATACATACACAGCGATAGCCAAGAGGTTTATTTAACTTCTTTTTTAGACTGTGTATTTGTCTCCACTTTACACACTGTAACCATATATCTCTGTAGTATAGTGATAACTTTCTGTGTTAAGGCAGGCCACTCAATGAAAACAAAATTGTCTTGCTCTCATCAAAACTAAATACCAAACGAATCTACAGAGTAAATAATTACAATTTTCTTTTCCAAAACCAAAATGCAATTAAAAAGAATGAGAAAAAGCTGTGACAAACCCCACTCGGGAGATGTTGGGCATCAGGCTATCTAATAAATTCAATGGCCTCTCTCTCCTTTATTTGACTTTAAAAACATTAATATTGTATTTCTGTAAAGCTGCCCTTCACTCCTTTTCATGTGCAAATACAAAAAGCTAATAACTCTGGTTTTACAGCCAGATTGAATATTGTTCATCGTAAGACAAACTGCTGTTATATTTGAAACCAAATAAAAGTTAAACAAAATTGATCATGCTGGTAACTGTTGTACTAAACGCAGTCTGTTGCGATTCAGGCAAGATTTTGATCTGAGCTACATTTAAACTAAGTTTACTTATATTGTTTAATGAAAAAGCTTGAAAAGTATTTAAGTTGTTGACTGGTTCAACATTTCTAACAAGTTACCCCCTTGTGTTACAACAAGAAAAATTCAAAAGAAATCAACAAAAATGTCCAGAAGAAGTCCAGATGCTTGAAGGTGCCATGTTCCTCTTTTCAAACAAATATGTGCAAGTATAAACAGCATGGACATGTCCAGCAGTCAGCCCAAAATGGGAAAAAAACAAGACTTTGACATGGTAGCAAAAATGTGCTTACTTTGTTCCTGCACAATAGTGCATACAAAATGATACACACACTTTCTAGCTGTAGAGGACCTAATTTTTTTCAGAATGCTCTTCATTTCTTTAAATTTTAATGCAAGTGAAAATGCATCTTAGACACGCCAACATATGTTCCAAGATATGAAACATTTTGATTGAAGATTAAGGAAAGTGTGAAAGTTAAGCAGTAGCCCAGTCTCTTTCTTACCAATGAATACCTCCCATAAACTACAAAATAGGCGCTGGCAATATTAGTTTATTTAATACTACATTCATACGGCAAAGTGTCTTGCATTACATATTTGTGACCACAATGTTTTTTTTCCCCCCAAGTCCTCAGAACTATTCTTACAGTCAGAATTTCTATTTATAATATGGATAAAATGATGTTTGCTACATTTTACATTTCTGCATTTCTCCGCACAATATTCTCATCCATACTGTTCTGTTTTTATTGCACTCTTCCAACAGCATAAAATTCTGCGCTGGACAGTTCTTATCCAGCATTTGATTTGATCATTATAGGTCCTATTGTGAAAGAAGCAAATAGAAACCTGAAAAGGTCTAAAAATCCTGTTGGTGAGGGAAGCATTGAAATAAAACAAATGCCAAAGCTGTGGCACTTGTCACTCAGCTTTACAATAAAAAGGATCATTGTAGAAGCATTCACAGGCAAAAAATGTTGCATTCAGAAAAAACACAAAGCAATTGTAAAAATTCTGATGGAGACACCAGAGACAAAGAAAAGGCGTCTGTGTGTGCATGAGAGAAAAGAAGCTGCACAGCCTGTGCTGGCAGTGATAAAGGGTAATGAGTTATTGCATTCACAGGTACACAGTGCTCACATACATCACAGCTCTGTCAGCTCCGTCTCACCCGTGACTGAATGTTTCAGCCTGATCTCAATCAAAATCACAAATCCTGGAGTGTTTGGCGTTTGTGTACGGACGTTAGACACATCTTTGATTTGCTCTTTTCGGGTGGCTCCATGCAGACTCATTAGTCTGGCCAAGCGAAGGGCAGGAAAAAAACTGACTGATGAGCGAATGAAGAAGAGAGGCGAAGAGAGGAAAGAATACTTTAGAGGAAAAGTGGTTTCTCTTCACATCGCCATCTCAGAACAAGGCTGGCAGCTCACACTAATGAATTGGACTGTCCCGTGCTAATGAATGGAGTCTAGAGAGGAGCAGAAGGAAATGAAGGGAGTAGTGGGATGTCAAACTACATGAACAATGAAGTAACTCATAACAGGGGCCTATATTACCGGGGCCTATTAGTTCTCCTGACTCCACTGGTGGTGGGCGTAATGAGGTTGTCTCAGAAGGCCAGACCGATGTTTGAAAATGATAGTTTCATTCTGTTTTAGATACTTTTTAATGAAGCAACCCAAACACCAAACACATCTTCAGACCTGCCAAAAATGGTACTCTTATTACAATTTAAATTAAGTTTCAAAGTGAACAATTCTTAGGCTTAAGTTGTTCATTGATTTTGGCTTTCTGTTTAATATTTCTTACTAGTTTCTTTGTTCCTGCTTTACTGATATTATACATAGAGATTATCAGTTATCAAACATCATTTTTGCTAAAGGTTGCATGATACAAAACCTCAATAACATCTGAAAAAACAGCGTTACATTTTTTACTTTTCTAACTTTGCCCATTTACAATTCTAATCTACCGTTAGAAAATACCATTCTAAAATGCACTTATAGACTATTTTTTTTACTTTAATTACAAAGCTGAACAGCACAAGAGGCTGTTGAAGGAGTTGGTAACACAACTAGCCTTGATGTCAGACTTCTTTTTTGTTTGTAAAATAGTAGGCTATACCCACTACTTAAGTGATGTTTGCATTACATCTCATTGACTGCAAATACTTCCTCTGGGATTTGTCCCATGTTGCCTGGTAAACCTTTAAGATTTACATCTGACCTCAACTTTGTTTTTCAAATTTGAAACCTTCCTTAAAAACATACTGTGGAATTATTTTCATGAATACCTCGAGTACACCAATCAGAAGGAATTAACTTAATGAATTAGGCTCTATAGTGGCTTTGATGTCCATTTATCTATTTCTTTGCTGTTAATTGAAGTACACTAGTCTTCATTGTGGCTTTGTGTCGCTTCTGTTGCACTTTGGGTCCGCATCAACTTGACATCATGACAGAGCATTTGACTGAAAACATCAGCTGGGTAACTTCCCTTCTATCCATCACATCTGCAGCATTCGCTTAGAGTAAATTCTTTACAGCAAAAAAATAAGTTGTCGGGTACCTAACTGCAGACAGAGTTCTGTTGGTGTGGCCAATCTTTAACACATACATTCCTGTACCTCAGGTTTACCCTCACAAGTAAAGCACAGTGGGATTATGTGGAGAAAAGTGAGACCTGCACAATCATTGCATGGGTTCCCAATATAAAGTAATCTAGCTACACGGTTATTAATTCCAGTTTACATCAAGGTTATAATGCTGCTCAGAACTGAAATAAAAGTTGGACTATCTACCTGAATACTGCCAGTTTTAGTGTTTCAAATCACAGTTTTTTTCACAAGCAGCTGTTTGGCTCTAAATTGAATTACAGACAGACTGTGCTTTCCTGAGTGGTTTAAATATGTAATTGGGATGCTAGTTTATTAAATTTCCAAACAACTGCTATCAGATGTTTTTCCTGACTATCCTGCTCAACAACAAAAAAAAATCTTCCATATATTTCCATTTTATCAACATTTTATGTCACACTTGAGACATTGCTATTGCTACTTTCATCTGTGGAAGTCAATATGTTATCCAGTAATGCCCAAATTGGCTTTCCAAACATTATGTTATAATTCTTTATTACATTTTAGCAGTATGTATTAATAGATGGCTTGTCCTCCTTTTTAAACTTTTTTTATATAGTTCTCCATTTAGGTCATGTAAATAATCACAACTATTGCAACTTTAAGTCCAAACCCAACATATATGTTTTTAAAATTTTGAAATATCCCTGTTTTCAACTACAGCTTGACCACGACAGGCTATTTACATTTCAGACAAGTTATGGCCATCTGTAACACTGACTGTAATGCTCACATTCAAACTAAATGAAACAAAAATAAAAGCTTTAATTGCAATAGAAAAAATTGGCGCTATGCTGCTTAAAAAAAAGAAAAGTTTAAGTTGTAATATGCTAAGGCAGCACATATTACTGAAGACAGGCAGAAACCAAAATCTCTGGCATAAAAGGGATATATATTGATTTGTTAGATCAAATAAGCTCTAAGCATGTCCAGTTATCGTAACTCTAAGGGAATCATTATTTCACTTTGGGAAGCACTGACTGCAGCAGAACCGAAGAAAAAGCTAGTAAGTGCAAATTTAGCGGCGCAGACAGTTTACATTAAAACAATTTTTGCCATTCTTTGAATAACTTATGTCTGATTTCACCTAATGTAATACCCCTCCTAGTAACAAATAAAGTAACAGATGACACAAAGAAGAACGTCAGACACATTTTAAAAGTATATCTTAATATAAACATTTTATTCAGTGCATTTTTGTGTATACAACAAATAATAAACAACTGGAAGTTATCAGACAGCCGCACTGCCTGTCTGTATATGCTGTTTTGTCAGATTTAGCCTGGTAGTGTGGAACACATGATCCAACATGGGTTAATACATATAGCCTACATCATGCAGCTCTAGACCAGTATTTCCCCTGCTTTCTCCCATGCAACAGATAAATTCACCTAATACAAACCACCTCCAGAAGGAATCAAGAAAAAAAGTCTCCCAAAAGCATGTACTAGAAATAAGTTATGTAGCTGAAGGAAAGAGTACATAGCCCACAAAAAGGGTCCTTTTTGTACATATTTGTGTACATGCCCTGTGCAAGAAAGGGAAGAAGTTTGCTTTTGTACTTTTGTTTGCTTTTCAGTTTTATAAATTTGACGTTTCCTATAAAATATTAAGCCACCTAAAAGTCCACAGTATTCCTTTTTTTAAATAGAAAATATCACCACAATAAGTTACTCAAACACATAACAAGCATCCTGGGTAGTTGGGATAGGGTAGGGGCATCCACCATGCTCCTATGGTGACATTTATCAGTCAGCAGAAGTGGAGAAAGAAAGAAGGATGGCTGGGGTGGGGGACCGAAGTATGACACGAGCACAAAGAGAAGAAACATATCACGAGGACAAGAGCAAAAGACAGTGTGACACAGTGGTAACGGAAGGGAATGGGAACACTAAATAGTCATTCCATTCTTCAATCGTTAAGCATATCAGGAAAAAGCACAGCATCAAGCCAGGTTGCCAACAAGTTATGTTTTCCCTCCAAAAAATGTTGCTTCCCTTCATCAAAAACTGTAGAATGAAAAAAAAAACATCCATCTTTATCTCTACTGTATGTTGGCTTGTTGTTTTTTTTTAGCAGCTTAAAGGGACACTCTTTCAATCTGTCTTTGGTTTATTGAAACCCATCCTAACAACTAAGGACAACGCAAACATGAAACAATGACATGGGCAGAGAACAAGAGGGGATTCCAACAAAAAAAAAAAAACAGTTAATTTTAAAAAAAAGCCTCTTAGCTAATTCAGAAAATTAGCAAAAGAAAAATACAGCTGCGGCATCTCTCAGACAGAAAACATAAAATAAATAAATAAATAAATAAACAACAAGAGAGCCACACTGCTCCTTATATCTCAGGTCAGTTGAACATAGGCTTCATTTTCCCATGCTAAGGAGCTCAGTCTCTGAGCGTGTGCATTAGGACGCAGGAGAGCTACCATCCGGCTGGCCAGGAGGACGAGGCTGAGCCATGCCAGGGAGTTTATAGGCTTTGTATTCACAGAAGCATGGATGAGATGGTGATCAGGGCTTTCATTGTCCCACCACAGCCTTCATGGACAAGAATCATTACTGGCTGCCCTGAACACCTGCATATCTAACTTGCTGTCCCTGTGTGACATATGCACAAGTGATTGGTGTTTGCATGACCTAAAAAAGTGATTGAAAAAAAAAAAATGACAATATCATAGATAAAGGTGAGTAAACTCATTTACCGAAAGAACATGTTGACAATAATCAATAAAAACCTAGCAAAAAAGAAATAATTGTTTGGGTATGTCAAGAGTGATCTTTGCGAGGTTATGTGTCTTATTCTAGGTGCTGCTTTGATGAATGCTTTTTACTGATGATATCTGGGCGTTTTTAATGTGTGGAATATTGTCGTAGCTAGTCCTGAACCGCCGATCGGAATCTGCTTAGATTCCCGCTCTGTGAGAGGTAAGGTTTCATGGTTCGGCCCCAGGCCTGGGCTTGGCTACCGGGCTACGTCGACTCGTTCTGGCTCACGGCTTTGCCGCCGTTGAGGACAGCTGAGGCACTCCGACTCTTGGTGGGCGTGCCGCTGCCAGAGCGCGAGAACTCTGTCAAGTCATGGAGAGACGGCTCCCTGTACATAGCCACTGTGGAAAGACAAGGGAAAGTGGAAATCAGACCAACTCATAAATATATAAATAGATCAAAACTGTCAAGAAAGAAAACAACAGCTGCCATTTATACCGTACAAAGAGATTCTGAAGCAATTACAATGGAATTCCTTCAGCTTGTGTGTGTGAAATAAGATCTCAAAGTACTTTACAACATTTAACTGTCTAATGAGAAAAAATTTAATATTTTTAAGTTTAACTGATGCAAATCTGGGCAAATATAAAAATATCAGTTTAAACCCTGCAGTTTTATCCATGTACCGTTTTTACACCATTGTGTATGCTTTTATGCAAATTTGAAAGTAGTTTCCACTGTATGACTTCAGCTCTGTACCCAGACTCATCTTCATCTTCTTCATTTGGATCTCAGTTTAGTTTTAATGTTTGTTTTCCACATCAGCTTGTTGTGTGCAGCTATTTTTCTGAAGCCATTTCCTGACTTATGGAGATCAGCACACATCTTTATTAGAATGACATGTATGGTCTTTCATTGTTTGTCGCGGACAGAAATGGGCCTGTGTGTGTTGTGACATATTTAAACTCCAGGAAAACAGGAAGTCAAGGATTCATAATCAAAACTTGTTAAACTCTCTGACCTTGCTAAAGACAGATTAAAAAAAACATAAGTTGCATTTATAAGGTGTTGATTTTTGGGTTTGCCAATCAATATCGTACTGTTGTTTTTTTCTCCTAAATTTACAACTGTTTTCCCCTACTTAAGAAATGTGCTCAAATTAAAGGCTGCATTCTCCACATTTTTCAGTGTGGAACTATACTTAAACAGATAAACAATAATATATATTAATGCTTGTTATATATCTTTTTCAAGGCTACCAATGACTTTGGAGCGTGTTTGATTTGCTCTTACACATCTAGCCTCTAGAAGTGTCCATGGTGTATTATCATGTAAAAACTCAAGCCCTGGAAGTTTTTCAACTGTATTTAAAAGTTGAAATTTTAGAATTATTACAGTTTTTCAAGGTTGTAAAATAATTCATGTTGAGGTTTTCTCTAGGATTCCAAAAAAAAAAAATAGCTAAAGTTTTGGAAGGTTTTGCTGGATCATTTTGGTTTAAATCCACTTTAGGGGAGAGTGGCATGTATAATTTCTTTATAGTAAACAGAGATCCTGTAGAACTACATTGTATTGCTTCTATTAGTTAGACAACTCTATGATCCTGAAATTAACCATTGCTGTAAAAAAAAAACTTTGTTGTGAATTTCATACAGCAATTAGATAAGACCAAATAAAACGCTGATTTTTTAATCTCCTTTTAAATGTATCTTCTAGATAAACTGAAACACAGTTTACCCGAGGAGTCATAATTTGTAAATGTGAAAAGGTTATAAGGTTATAAACACAGTTTTTTGAAGACAATGTATTGCTCTTTGCAAAACTGCTGTTTCATGAGGTCACAGTAGATTGACTTGGTTAAAAAACAAAATAAAACAAAACTATATTCCCTTCATAAATTCAAAAGCTGCCAATGCTTGAGCTTTGCTGTGTGTGCAGGACTAGCTCAATGCGCATCTCAGCAGCTGCCTTTTTAGAAGAAACATCAGTAATCTGATGTTCACAGTCTTTGGTTTCAGGATGTGTTCAACATCCTGCTGCCTAAAATGCTTTGATGTTTATTCCTCAGGGGTCTGTGGCTGAAACTGCACATCTAGCCCTTCAGACAGTTCACTTACACCAGCATTTTTATGATAGAGCAGCAACCCAGAGACCACCCCCACACCATATCAATCACTGGCAGGATTTTACTGTAAGCAACTGACAATTGGAAAAGAGTTTGGTAGTAAAGGTGATCATCTTAGTAGTGAAATAACCCAAGGTTTAATCTACCATAACAGTTACTTTTCATTCTTAAACATAAAAAAATGCCACCTTAAGCTGTCCTCAATTCCCCATATTTATTTACCAAACTCTCTGGACAAACTCAGTTCTTTGTGATTTATATCAAATCTTTTGGCAAAAAAAAAAAAACTGCAAGAGTTTTATCTTTTGCTTTAAGTGATGTGAGTTTAAGATTGTTCATCCAAAGTGGAAGAGGGCGAGAAGCAAAGGGCTGCATCTCAGAAACTGGAACCAGTAGAGCGGTGAGTAATGTCGGAGACGACACTGTCACCAGCAAGCTCCTTAATTGGTGCCCTGTAACACCATGGTCGCTAAATCTCTATGAGCTGCTGGAACAAATTATTTCATCCTGTTTTTGCAGTGGAAAACTCCTACCGAATCAGTAGATATGTCTAAAACATGAATTGTGCAATTATTCTGTTAACGTTGAAGATAACTGTTGTTTTTGTACAGAAGATCCGACATCAGAGCACAGATTAAAAGATAAGCTTTCATTTTAGATTTTCTCTTTTTTACTTTTAATGGGCTGTAGTTTGGCTTTTTTCTGATATGTTTTGACATTTTACCTCATTAATTGTATCCTATTCTCAGTACCTCCCATCCAGCCTGTATCAAGGCAAATCATTATCTTTTTGTTGAGCTTGCTATTGTTTGCGAAGTCCTGGATAGCCTATTACATGTACAGTAGGTATAGCATTAACCTTATCTCAGACATGGATAGTTGAAATTAAACTACTGGACAACGTACTGCAAGAAGGAACGTTATGCTTCTTAACAATAGGCTAAAGATAAAATAGCCATAAAAGTTATCTTCAAGCTGAATGTGTCTGAGTAAAATCCTTCATACGGATTATTTTTACACCTTCAATTATTGTTTGCAACTAAATGTTGCAGTTTGCTGTCCTAATTCAGATTAAAAAAAAACATTATTTCAAATGACACTGAGCTGGAAATGATCAATATGCATGATGAAAGTTCTGTGTTCAGTTCCATGGTATAAGCAGGATAATGCCCTTTGAGGTGTCCATCATCAGAAATGAATGGACTTTGCGTCAACCATTAAATTCTGGTAATGGACACCTCTTCAGGCATTATCCTTTACATAACATACAGTAGGCCTACACGTATTTTGGTGTTTGAAATTAAAAAATCTTTTTTTAGTGTTTTTTATTTAAAACATGTTCATCCTCTTGGGAGATCAATTAACATGTTTGACAAACTAATGTGATTTAGAAAAATAAACGGATCTGTCTATATAGCAGTATAATCTCACACTTAAAGGTTAACAACAGTAAGCTTTGGTGATTTTTTTTTTTTTTTTTTACTATTCTTTTTTCTGTGGTTGGTTTCACAATTAACATTGGTCCTTGACCAACCTTGTTTGTCACAGTTACAATTGGTTGAACCATTTTAATTATTATTTTAATTGTAAATGAGAAGCAGAGGTGGGTAGAGTAACCAGAGTAGCACAACTCCATCATATTTTTCAAAGTAAAAAGTATCCAACCAAGAAGTTACTCAAGTGCGAGTATTAAGTAAGAAGGCTACTCAGGTACTGAGTAAATATTTATAACAACTGATTTAATATTTTAAAGGGATGTAATCAGTCAGGCCAAAATATTGAATTATGTACAAATGCTGGTATTTTAAAGACTAACATAAAAATAATGTCCAAACATTTAGCGTGACCCATGTTTGGAGGCCTTAGTCCTCGACGCGGTCGACCCAGGTTCAAATCTGACCTGCGGTCCTTTGCCCCATGTCTCTCTTCCACCCCCTTTTCTGTCAGCCTAAGTAAAAACACTTTTCTAAACAATGTTTTTTTAACATAAAACTTATGAAACCAAGCAGTTAATGTATATACAGTAAGTTAGGACAATGCAAAGTACTTCCAATAACAATATCTACCGTTTACTGTGGGTACTTCACCTGTAAATGGCTTGATGAGCTCAGCAGAAAGAAAATACCATTAAAACAAAAAAAGCTTGGGGCATGCTCGTGGCACAGTGAGTAGCGCAGCCCATATATGCAGGCCCTAGTCCTCGACGCGGTCGACCTAGGTTTGAATCCGACCTGCGGTGCTTTGCCGCATGTCTCTCCCCCTCTTCCACCCCCCTTCCTGTCAGCCTACTTTCATAAAAAGCGAGCTACTAGAGCCGTGAAAAAAAAACAAAAAAACAAAAAAAAACGTAATAAAAGGTTGTACTAAGGTGAGACATGAAGTCTCACCTTCTTGTTAAGGTGAGGCAAGAAGTCTCACCTTAATATAAGCTGTAGATGTGTGCCTCTATGGAGCATTCTCTTATAAGCCGATGTGGCAAGTGAATTTCTCCAATGTGAGATCAATAAAGCCTATCTTATCTTATCTTATCTTTTTGGTTGAAACAAGTTTGTTTTTTTATTCAGTGAAGTTATTACCAGTGGACAGAGTAGCCAGACATTTTACTCAAGTAAGAGTAGCAATACTTCTTCATAATATTTACTCAAGTAAAAGTAAGAAGTAGTTAAGTAAAAATACCCTTAGAAGTAAATTTTGTTCAAAAAGTTACTCAAGTAAATGTAACTGAGTAAATGTAACTAGTGACTACCCACCTCTGATGAGGAGTTAGTTTTGGCATATAACTATTTTATTATAGCCTTTTCCTGGATGATATAGCTCAACACACGCATGCGTTACTTGAATTAGTTTTGTCCTCGTTTCTTCCCGTTTTGACGATAGGTTAGGACAAAAGGGCTTTTGTCTCATGTTACATTTGTGACTGAGGGAAACAGGATGTCATGGATTACTTATCAAATCCAGGAATCCAGCAGTACATGAGTTTGACGTCACTAATGGACCTACAGGAAGTACTTTCTTTAGTTTGGTAAGTAATCATCGACAATAGCTTTTATTTATTTTTTTCCTCTCTGCTCTGTGCTTTCAAACCTACTGTCAGTCACAGCAGATAAACTGATTAAGAGTCTGCTGGTGGTTTCTTCCTGTCAAAAAAAGGGTCATTCCTTTCGACTGGTTCTGCATGTTTGCTTGGGAAGAGGGTTTGCTGCAATGACAATGATTGAATGTAATCAGGTGAGCTTCCTAAGACACAAAATATTTTGCCCACTTGCAGTATATATGGAATTTGGTGTCAGATTTCACATTTATTTATTCAAAACAAGGACATCGCATATGGATGAAAAACTACCTCCTATTTTTAAATATGGCGGACTGAACTATGTTTGTGATTGGGTTGATTTGATTTCATATTTCTACAGATGCATGTAGATTGGATCTACATGACTGTTAGGTTAATTGGTCTTTCTAAATTGCCCTCAGTGTCCGTGTGTGGGTGGCGGTTTGTGCTGTGTGTCTCTGTATTGCCCTGTGACGGACTAGTGACCTGTCCAGGGTCTACCCTGCCTCTTGCCCTATGACGGCTGGCCACGCGACCTTGCTCATTCCAGATGAGCTGGTATAGATAAGGAATTGATGAATAAATGCTATTCAGTTAAAAAAGTAACATATAAACCACAAAGAACTCTCAGTTCATAGGAACCTATATGGATGCCATTATTGTGGGACTGTTAATTTAGTTAAAAACAGTAATTTCTTAACATATTTTTTTCCTCCACTGAATAAATGTGCTCATATTAAATATTGGATCTGTCAAAAATGTGAGAATGTGCTAGTGCAATGGAGATTGTTTTGTAGATTCTTCGCAGGCGTGACAATACATACAGAGGGTGGTGTATTTTTCTATTTGTGAGTCTATTTAAAATCTTAAGAGAAAATGTTGGCATATGATTTAAAAAAGAGGAAAGTTAAATGCAAACATGTAACAACATTTAAATTGTAAAGCAGATGTATGACATATTTAGATTCACCATTTAACACTATTTTTAAACTTTAACCTCAAAGCGCCTCCTAACACCTTAAAAAAAAAAACAAGAGCTATAACTGAGCAAAGCTAACTCTATCACCCTTTTGAAAAGAGGACTGTATTGAGAAAAGAAACCTAATGGACTGAATTTGTGCCCACGTGTGAACAGCCTGTCAATCCCTGATGACGCAGATCTGCTGAGGACGTCATTAAAAACACACTGGTGTGAAAGTGTTCAACTGACATGCCAGATGGTTTGAAACCATTGGAAAGCGTGAACAGCTGTGAAAAAGCAGATTTATACCAAAAAAAAAAAAAAAAACCTTGACAGGTGATTGAATCAACCATGGTTTAATGAATCACAGCAACAAAGCAAGAGCCAGTTGGTAAATGATTTTTAACTGAAGCTTAAAAGAGGAAAATCAGGTCTCTATGGTGCTTTTGTTTCTTCTTTTTTTTATTCAGAAATTTACTTTTTGTAAAGAGCATGTCTGCAAAGCTTCAGACCTAGAAAGGCATATTCATGCTTCTCATTTCACCATTCACTCTGCTAAAAGACAATGAAAAATTGAGATTTAAACAAAATGAGGATTTATTTGAATTTGTCCATTTTATAGCAGATATTTGTCACAAAATGGACAGTTAGGGGTAAAGCAGGCATGTCCAAAGTGTGGCCCAGGGGCAATTTGCGGCCCCAGTACTGATTTTGTGCGGCCTCCCCAACTGCATTTCAAGAATGATTATTCCGACTGTGGCTGGTGCAGATAGAAACTTTTTTTTCTTTTTATTAGGGCAAAATTGTTACAGTTAGATTAAGTTAAATGTAATAAATTAAAATCTTAAATTTAAATATTGAATTGAATGTCAGGTACAGCACGAACAAGTTAAAAAAAAAATCACTTTTTTTATTATGTTATTTATTTTTATTCACTTTTTGGCCCTCGAGTGCTTTTGACTTGACGAGCTAAAAGGTTTGGACACTGAAAACTCTGTTTAACATTTGTTCGTAAACTAAACATTGAACACCAAAGCTTTACAGTCATGCACTGGATCCCACATTACTTTTAGGTTACAGGGAAACCTTAAAAAAAGGAAGTTCAGTCACTACTTGTCTGCATGTGAATAAATGGGAGAATTGAAAACATCTTTCAAAGCTCCATACAGAACGGGTGGAAGGACAAACAGTTTTTTTTTTTCTATGTATAGAATTTAAAAAAATAATTCCATTACTACTATTTAAATTAAAACAAACACCAGAGCGCTTGTCTTTTGCCTTGCTAAAAAGAAAACTGCCTCTCTCTTTCCCTCTCTCTTTCTGTCTTCTGTCTCTGTTGACAGGTACAATCAGTTTGCTGGTGAAGATGAAAGGACTGTGGCCTTTTCAACAGAGAACAGAACCCTGACATCCTCCCTTCTGGCTGCTGTCTGTAGTCTCTGCAGCCACGCTACCAAACACATTGCCTGAATGGGTGGGGTTTTTCTGTAATTTGGTTTAATAAAAATAAAGTGCTGCTGCTTGCTACTGAAAACGCTCAAGCATATTGTCTGTGCAGCCTCTGGTTACAGCCGGTGGCTCCGCCTCATTCTGCGCAGGACCTGTAACAGACTGTGACCAGCTGGAAGAAACTACTGAAAAGGCACATGCCAGCTTCTCTGAGAAGCATACTAAATAACAGATTTGACAGTGTAAGTAACACATTTGGCTTTTGATAAAATAATCCACACAAAACATACAACAGAACATATTTTAAAACCAATGAATACATTTAAAAATTCCTTCTAGAAAAAAAAAGTAGTTTTCAGGTGGAGACGCTCCAATTTATCCTTATCCTTTATCTAGAAATCAGAATCGACCAACTGTTCGCTGATCCCCAGTCAGTATTGAAAAAAAAAATCAGATTTTCTTTTAATCTTTCTCATGAAATGCATGCAAATCAAAGATCTCCCACCATTTTCACAAAATAAACACAGAACCTACAGCATGCCCGTTGATGCTCTTTTTTAGAGCTGAGAAAAAAATCTGATACAAGTCAGGGACATATGCTTTGATGTATAAATGGGGATAATCTTAATTTTCTGATAGATTGACAGCTACTTATTTGACTGTATAGTCTGAAGCACATATTTTCTCTTTTGTGTGTTATAATCCCAAATCAGACTATATCAAAATCAGAATTGGGAGGTCGAAACTCAAGGAAAATCAATTACAATATATCCCAGCTTAATCCCGTTTTGTTCATGATTAAACAGTGGGTTTACCTTTTTACACTGGTCCCGTTTGCTATGGGGAGTGTTTTCACCTCAGTGTCTGAAATCATCATCTGAAAACTGCATTTGTATTTACTCATGTTGCCTGAAATCAGTAAGGGCACAAATCCTCCTTATAAACACATGAGTTGCTGGTTATATAACCTAATTCTGAACCAGCACAATGAGGCCCTTAACAATAAGGAATGATAACGTAACAGATGATAAGTGCAGACCTACCTTTCAGAGGTTTAGGAAGGAAGTGGGCTGCTGGCTTGTTCTTTTTAACGTGGTTCCCCTTCATGATTTCTCCTTCTTTGTTCAGACCGAGGTACCAGCCCCTGCCTGACTGCTGCTGTCGGTATATCATGGAGGAGTATGTCACGTAGTAGTTCTCAAACACAGACTCCTTAAATTTGCACTCTGCTGTGAAGTGTTCCTGTGGAGGAGGACAAGCGGGAACAGTTTAAAGCAGTTGTTGGCCAGTACTTCACAAAGTCTCAAGGGTCTTGGGGGGGAAAAAAAAACCCAAACACAGCAGATTTACTATTGTTCCTTCTATATGAAGACAACTTAATAATGTTGTGGTGTAGAGAAAACACACAGTGAGGCAGAAAAAGAGCAGATGAACTATCCCATGGCACAAGGCCTTTATAGCACTGCTCTAAATCATTTTATTCCTTCCACTGTTGTGAATAATGCAATACTTCATGGCAGAGATAATAATGAGTTACCGTTACCAAGGAGCATTAATATAACATGCAGGTCAAATTAATTGAGCATTCTTATTTGGTCTTACGTGTTAATTATGTATGCCCTCTTCATTATCCCTCAGGTTTTTGTTGAATGTTACATTTTATTACACAAGCTTATTTTTTTACACCCCTTAGATTTCCTTTTTTTTTTACTGTACTGATGTAATGATCTCATTTAAAAGATAAGTGGTTTGAACTCTTTAACAAAGGGGCTTTAATAGGCTTATAAGGAATGCCTCAGCAGTTAACACAAAGAAGGTGCTCATTACTTTCAATCACTAAGCTATTGGCTGTACAAAGGCTCTGTAAACATGCTGTTTGAGGAATGAAGAACCAGCTAAGAGATTAGTGTTGTGGTTCATTAAGTAATTATTCACCTGAAGAGCTATTAGATTGTGTATAATACTTGCAGAATGATCAAGTAAAATAATAACGAGGACTTGTTCCTGTAAAACTCACTCGTCCCTTTTCTGGATTTCAGGCGCCGTACGTAAACAGCTGGTTCAGAGACAAGCGCATGGTAGCTAAACTACCACGGGGTTGGGGCGGCGGTCGTGGGTGATTGGTGCTGGAGGGATGATGTATCTGTTGCACTAGGTCATCTTGAAAAGAAAGGGATTACTTTTTGATGTGCTTTAAACGCAAGTGACGAAAAACGTAACGCACTATTTTTGTTAAGTCTAGAATAGATAAGGCACGGATGTTTTGATCATATCCAACTGTACCCCAGTGAGCTCATTCAGATAGGAAGGTCAGAAGGCTTGCTCTTTAGGGTGTAGCTGTAGAAGCATTTTGTAGTTTCTTGCAAATGATTAAGCCACGCACACTTCTTTAAGAACAGTTTCAGATTTTTGTCTTTAGTTTCTTTGCAAGACCAGGGTAACATTTTTTTAACTTTATTGTTATTATTTTAAATCGACATGAAAATCATCAAACACTAAGCATTGCCGGACACACTCTTTATATGATCTTCTAGGTCTCTCTGTATAAAATATTGTCCTTTGGTCTTCTGTGGTGCTGATTTTCCTTCTGTATGTATTCAATTTTCTTGCATTTTGGTCTTCTGTGGTCTTAAAATTGGTTTGTGTCATTGTTTTTTCCATCTTAAGATTTCTTTAACAATTCCAGTCCATTGGTTAAGAGTAAGTAATGTAGTTCTCAAGACAGGTCTTGAGACAAACTTTGTGTGGTCTCAGTTTTGTCACAAATGTAACCCTGTTTGGGCATAATGACATAGATGACAATGGTGCTAAAAACCCCTCATGCGCAGCTTCACAAAAGAGTATCATTATTTATCAGGTGTCTCTTCAATTGCAACCAGACAGATGCATTTATTTTAAAATCCTGTTGCACAGGCCTATTTTACAAAATGGCGACATCTGATAGATGGAGGGAAACAACTTGTCAGATGCATCTAATATCTATTACATTAATTTTGCCAGGTAATTTAAGAACTCCCACAGGATATATAACCTGGCTCTTGGCAGATGGATTTTGTTCCGCAGAGCTCCACACATCTATCTGGGATTGCTCCGTTGGATATGTATTTCAGAAGGAAGGGCCTTAATAAATATCCTTGCATATGATTGGATAAACCACTTGTCCTTCATCTTTACTGCCGTGCAACTTCAACCACTCACATCGAAACCAACATGAAACTGAAACCATTGTTCCATTAACAAAAGGCTTCAAAGCCGTTCTCTGGTGTTCTTTTAAAGAATTAATATTTGGTAGATTGAATAACACTGATGAAATAGCAGCACCTATGTTACCAGGTGACCAAATTTCTCTAATTAAAACCAGAGATGTTTCTGATTTCGCTAAGCTGGCGGGCGAACACAGAGTTCCTGTCGAGGGGTTGGTCTGTTTTGCCTGATCTGCAATCCGAGACATTTCCGGGGACAGGACATCCAAAACGGGGACTCTGGGATGTCTGGTCACTCTTGCTTCCTTGCTGTAAACCGTCATTGTTGCCTGAATCCAAACAGTTGCTTCTCTGATACGTCACATCAACGAAAACCCCACCCGGCGATCCTGATTGGTTTGTCCATTTGATGTGGTATTGAAATCCCTCCCAGTGACAGCGTTTACAGATGGATATGTGGCGTCATGTGGAGCTCAGTGGAACTACATCCATCTGGCGAGAGTCAGGTTACAGGATATAAACAGTTTGTTGTAATTTAAGTGTTATTTATGTTTCCTGAAATTCAAATGGTTTTTGAAAAGAAATCATAATTTCCTACTTATGAGAGAGAGAGAGAGAGAGAGAGAGAGAGAGAGAGAGAGAGAGAGAGAGAGAGAGAGAGAGAGACAGAGAGAGAGAGAGACAGAGAGAGAGAGAGACAGAGAGTCAGCGAGAGAGATATTTTAATGCAGACTCATGGTCCATAAGACATAGACAGACCCCTAATGTATCAGGGGGCCTTCATACCAATGCTTCCAAACTGCGGCTATATTCAATGTTAGTCAGTAACTAGATGATGCTATTATCCGACTCATTCAATTGAGAAATAAACTTACACAGTTTCTTAAAATGGCCATTAGTGAGCGTATAGCAGCAGACACAAATGCTTCACGGGCACTGGCTCATCTGGGCTTTTTTTAATCCATCATTATAAAGCACTTTCAATCTTAGGTGGACTTTTTGTAATTTCACTTTAAGTGGGCAGCATGATCTAAACAAGTTCAGTTTAACTTAATCAGAACGATATCCACAATTTAAGCATAGGACATTAGCTTGTGCGTAAAACATACAACACTGATGGTAAACGTCCTCTACGTCTGACAAACGCTCTGTCAAAAAGAAAGAAAAAAAATTATATTCTGATGGTGAGAAAGATGAAGAAGACAAAAACAGGCCAGAGGACAAGGTAGAACCTGGACGTAGCTAAAGTTGCAGGTTATACCAGGTCTCTGTCCCGTGAATAAAAGACTTGATAAAAACATCTTCCTGGTACATACCCTCAGTCTCTTGACAAGTTTTGATAAGATGTTCATAAGAAAAGATATCTGAGAATATTATTTTTCATCAGGTCTAAAGTTACACTTAAGAAATATATTACTAAGGTGTAACAACGACAACTCTAGGCGATTCAATCGTGAATTTCATTAAACTAGCCATGAAACTTAGTTCCGGCTCAGATACTTATCAGGAACAAACTCCCAGAAGACTGAAAAAAAGTGCTAAAAACATGAGTTTCTTTAAATTAAGATTAAAAACCTATTGGTTTAGAGTTGCCTTTGAATGTTAATGTTTAAGTTTGTGGTCCAACTTGTCTTATATCTTGACCTCCGGCTACTATTCCACTGATATGTTCCTCTGTAATGTTTTCTTTCCTTATGTTATGTTCATGCACAGCACTTTGAATATTCTAGTTACTGAAATGAGCAATACAAACTAATAAGTTTGCCTTGGCGTGTTGTTTCCTCGGTCTTGATAACCTGGTCTCAGCAGTGTCTTGGTTTAAGCAGTTTTGGCTAAAACCATATTAAGAGCCCGTGAATCTATTTCGTTTCATACCCCAATAGTAATATTAGATGTTAAAATAGTACAAACATTTTAGCCGCATAATGATTTTCACTTATTAAACACTAAAAATTAGTAAAACTCATTTACAGGAGCTACTAAATGTAGTTTGTACTGCTACATTTACATTTACATTGCTCTTTTTATATTTAATTATTATGAAGTTGTAAAAGTAAACTGACATCAGTTAAATTCTGTATTGTCAAGTGAACGCTGTACAAAGGCAACTTTGCAAAACATAAAAGAACGCCAAAAAAGTCAGTTTAGAGTAACTCAAAACAATTGCAAAGTAGCATCATTGGTTTATCACCTGGAGCAGCATTCAACATAGCCATTAGCATCTGTGCATGCTGGTATTTATAATAACCCTCATATAAACACCAAGCCACACCTAATAATACTAATAAGAGATCATAATAAAATCTAAAATTAATGTAATGAGGTAGACTTATAGCAGTCATGTCTTATTCATAATATTTTCACTTTCATTGCTGCTTTTTATCCTTCATACACATTTTCTATGTTGTGTGTTCACCAAATTTACAGTGCATCAAAGCCTCTTTCTTCTTTACTGCACGACTTTTTTGTCCAAGCTGTTTACCTTCAGCGGTCTTGGAGAGACTGGGCAGCATCCACTGCAGTTTTGCACAAACAGTAATTGGAAGCAAAACAACAAGCTGCTCTTGAGCTTAGTTCTGTTGTACCTCTAATAATGAGCTTATGTGGATTTGGCTGGTTACACATGTCCTGATGAAGAATGAGAGTCTATTGACAAGCAGACAGACGCAGATGGATACACTCACAGCTAGAGCCAAGATTCAGGAGAGGCTGCTGGCTGTTAGCGCCGAACTGGAGCGGATCTCTAGACAGCAGGCCTGTGCCAACTAACACAAAGAGAAACAAAAATGGCAGGGGATCCCCAACTCTTCCCTCAACCCCCACTGCTTCTCCTAACACAGAACTATGATGGACGTTAGATGCTTAAAAGAGTTTTAGAGGTCTCTCTTTGAGCGAATTGCATATCTGTTGGTCAATCAAAACCAATCGGTATATGAAATAATAAAGAAAAGGGAGATTTTTTAATCAATGCTGACAAATGGACTGAAGGAAATCTCTTTAGAAATAGGACAATATCTGCATGAAAATAATATATGCATGCTCATCTCCATATCTTCAAATCTCTATGGTGCTTTGGTCAAATTAACTTTTAATGATCCAATTCCAATTCGTGGACTTTTCGGCGCAAGTATGATTAGTTCCTATGCAAATACACACAATGAATGACTCCACAGAAAATGTCATTTCATATTGGTCTAAAACATTTTATTTGGCTATGTAGTAACTTTTGATGATGTGTCTGACACAGTTTGCAATGTCGAAAGCCATGCTAATAAAGTTGAACTGTTTTCATTTTACAGTTTTTCATGTTACCTAGAGCTTTTTGTCACATCCATTTTGGTTCAGTCGTTGTTTAATGAATAAGGCTTGATGTAGTTGAGTGTAAACTTATATATTTTAGAACCTAGTAAAAACCAGATATTTTTCAGATGATCCCAGGCCTCTCCCTGTGTGGGTGCCGGCCATTTCGTGAAGTTGCCCTAGAGCCACTGCAGCATGGTATCACCACTTCTGGTGACAAGGCTCTGGTTAAGGCAGGCTGAAAAAGTCAGAGACCTCTCGCAGTCGAAAACACATTTTCACAGCTTAAGACATCTATAGCTAAAAATGAGCAGTTGCTGTCATGTGCAGATTAGGGTACCAGATAAGCTACTTCGCCTCAGTTTTGAGCAGAAATGATAGGATAGGGAAGGGCAGCTGCTATGGAGCAGAATTCATGAGGACCACTCAGACATGCATGGATAAAGCAAAATACCACTTTGGGCATGCTTTTGAAAAAAGGATAGCATCATAAAATAGTGATCAAAAAGTTGATTTTTTGATGCGATATAGGCCCTTTAATCAAATTAAAGCTCGGGCTCAAAAGGGTCTTCCAAATTAATTGAGAACAATATATATATGAAGCCAAAATAGTTTCAAAATAACATAATGTGTAGGCAAAGCTAAAAAAAGGTGAATATGAGGCAGGTGGCCTTAAAATTTAACCCATTTACACCAGTTCTGTCAAGAGGGATCTGTGAAAATTCCAACAAAATTTTGTGAGAACCTCATAGAAGGAGCCTCTAAATATCTGACCCAATTCATACAGTTTAAAATGGTGCTAACAAACTTTATAACATGTATGGAAAGCTTTGGATTTTAAGAAAGTAACAAAGCAATTCTCTAAATAATTCTCCAGAAACAATTTTGTTAATCCTTACTGGCCTAAAACTTTAGGTCTGATTTAATGCATCTGGGTTGCATTGTGTGCGTTCAAACTTCTTAAAGTTTTTTATCACTTAAAGCAATTTTATTTATGCACCGTTTTTGATGTTGTGCAGTTTGTATTACAGAAATAACTCATATTGGATTACTTTAGCTAGTTGTCATATACAATAATACAACATAAAACTGTATGCCATATTTCATACAATAATATATTATATTGTAAAAGATTTGAACTGAAGTTATATCAGTTTTATCTAAGCTCTGTATAAAAGCCAATAACATAACATATGTCATTGGACATATGGACATATGGACATATAGACGTTGGCTCCTAATAAGATGTTTAATTACTATTCATGTTCTCTTTAAATGTAATGCATTGACAAATAATACACCCCTGTGAAACCTTGTAGTAAGATATATTTACAGTTTAAAATGCTCCACTACCTATTGTGTAATGCTTATTTTATTAGCCATGCAGGTATATAAAGAAGCACCCTCAATAACAACTAGCTCTCAAATGGCACAGTTCAACTAACTTAAAGGAAGTAATTAAAGCCATGCAATGTTTTCTCATATGATGCCAGTGGGAGGTGAAATACTATCATAAAGCATTTAATTTCTTCTGTAAAGACAAGCCAAATCAATGTTAAGTATGGTGTAATGACTATTCAGCCACAATATAAAAAACTAGAACGACTCCAATTATGCCAATAAAATCATAGCCGAGCACCTCTCAAGTTCCTTCTACGTACTTCAGTGCGAGTGAGACTCAGAAAAACTAATTACGCGGCTGAGTAGTGACACACATCTTCATCAAGCCAGATGTTTGAAAAAGGTCAAAAGGGATTCAGGATTTAGGGGAAAAAATCCTTCTACAAAGAATAAACTAAAGTCACCTCATGGTGTTTATTTGTTTTTCGAATACACTGGGAAGATAACAAAATGGTAAAAAAAATGCAGCGACACAGGGTTTAAAGTCAATTTAGAAGCATGTAAACACTCATAAAACAGAACAATTAATGACACGCCTAGAAAGGTGAAACCTTACTGTGGTGTTTATTTACTAATGGCACTATGCTGACTATATAGCTGAAAAGAGTGGGATTTAATTACATATTTCATAAGAGTGCATTAAAATGCTAACATAAACACACAGCACATGTTCAAGTAGAACAAAAAAAATTCAAGTACTTTTTCCTTCAGAAATAATTAATCAAAGGTGTTTAAGGTTAAACTTACTTATCCTCTGCTCTCCTGTAACTTTATCATCTTCTGTCTTTGTTATGATATTTCAATGATTAACAGTTTCTGGATCACTTGGTTTTGAAAACATCATCATTATTTACGTTTACCAATCTTCCACCGTTTTCTGTGCTACAACCATGTAGAGCACTTATGCCTGCTGATGCATACTCAACACATACTGTAACATGGATCATACTGGATGCATGTTGCTGCCATCTAGAGGTTGGAGTTATGCATATATCAAATCAAGAATCATGAAGTTTTATTCGTCATTATGTGCTACCATAATGAAATTTAACTAACCCTCGGTTCTTGTGTCATTTATTTACTACCTCATTATATTTAGGTTAGGTGCTCCAGATCATCTTTCATCTTTGTTCTAGTTGCTTTGTGTGTTTTTTGTGCCAGCTATTTTTTCTCTGTTGTCATGTTCAGCCTTTCATTCAATTTTTTTTACCTTTATTTGCACAGTTAATCTCACTGAGCCTCTTTCTCAAGTGAGACCTTCAAGCAATCATCTTACATCTACATCATTTGTAGATGTAATTAGCAGCAGAGGAAACAACATTTAATCAAGAGCGTCAATTAAAAGCTGAATAAAACACTAAAAATGGGCACATGTTTTCAATTAAACTTTTCCATTGTCTGTAAAACAGGTTTCAAATTATTTGGGTGAATAAAAATTTGCAGTTTGAATTCCTGTTGTTTGTTCAAATCAATTGTCATCAGTTGGAGCTTCTCCAGGAATTTAAAATGTCTTTGAACATGTGTTTGCATAACAGAAAAATAATTATTCTTATTTTGGGTCATTGGTGTGTCTTTTTAGTAGTGCTTGCATCAATTTTGTGCATGTGCATATGTGCAACAATGAGTCTAAGAGCTGTGACACCCATGTCATTGAAATTAGCAGAAAAAAAACATGATTTCTTGGCTTAGGTGGTAATTAACTTGCATTTACTAAATTATTAATAAGTAGGTGATGCTACTGTGGTCACAAGCATCCAATGTCTCAACTTGGACATTTGTGCACATGCGCCGTCTAGAGCACACATGTCAAACTGAAGGCCCGTGGGCCGAATCAGGCCCGTCAAGGCAATTTATCCAGCCCTCAAGAGCCAAAAAAGGCATATCATGTCATAAAGTAGAGGCATATATCCTTTTAAAGTGTATAAAACGGCTAAAACTGTGTCTCCTGTAGCAAATTTTGATTTAACAGTGTAGTAACAGCATGCTGCCCCTCAATGTCAGTTTTTCCACAACACATTAAAACAACCAAGAAATGTCCAAAAATAGAAAAGATGATGCAGAATCATGAGAGTTTAAAGAGTAAGTCACCCCAATAACAACTTTTTTTTGCAGATAAACTGTATAAACTGGGCCTAAGGCTGCTACTTTTATGTCACTGTGTGCTTTTTTTATATATTTCTATGTGAACTGAAATGAAATTCTCAAATCAAAAGTATCATTTTTACATGTGCAACCGGCCCGTTTAATGACTTCATGATGTCAAAGTGGCCCAAAGAGAAATTAGTTTGACACCATTGGTATAGAGCTCTGCCAGACGTGCTCTGACTCTGGTGAAGTGGCTTCAGTTGGGAGGAGCGTCCCTGTTCTTTTCCTCTGCCGGACTCTTTGTAAATTGCGGACGAAATCAAGAATGGCTTGGCTTTATTTACTGAATAGTATATAATAATCTGCGCTGTGCCTGAATTCACCAGATCATTTAGAGGCGTCTTGAGTTTGGTGAGTTTCACCACCTGGTGCAGGAGCTGTGCGTTGTCGAGAGTCGCTTTCAGCGCTATTTATGTCTCTCCCAGGCCCAGTTTGACAACCTGCTGACCGGCATCGGAGCCCGCATCTCCCACCATGACACCAACTGCAGGCGCCCCATTTCAGCTGAAGAGTATCTGTCCATCTGTCTCAAGTTAGTGGACATCCAATTGTCAGTGATCTGAAAAAGAAATATTTTTTCCTCTCGGAAAATCACCCCCAACATCACCTAGCAGTCTCTCTGATTGGTTGACGCCCTGCGTCCAGCAGCAAAACATCAGTTTTTCCAACTCTTGCGTCGGCTGCTCTAGAGGCGCTTAACACACGTCAAACCAAATTTGCAGCAAAAAAATGCAGAAAGCTTCAAAACGTGGAGCCCAAGAAGCCCCCCGAGACGCGTCCACCATAGACTCTAAATGTAATCCCGATGCCCTTGATGCTCAAAGGGTGTTTGGTCTGAATGCAGCATTAGCCAGCGTATTTTCTTGTACCGCTGAAATGTTAAATTAAATTAACATTAAGTTAATTTAACACATTTTGTGGAAATTTATTGCAATTTTGGTCAGTTGAAATGACAAGCACAGCACCAGTTCACCTATTGTATACTAAACATCTTACACGAAACACATATGAATTATAGAGTAATGTCGTTAAAACTTAGAGCTGTCCTGACAAATATCTCCACCTCCCAAATGCCGAATGCTTCAGTCTACTCTCACACACTCACTGAGCAGTCTAGATGAGACTCAGCTGGAGCCTCAGTGACTCACCCTAATTCAAAAATGACCCACTAGGAAATTAATGACACCACTTGAAAGGCACTAGAGAGTTTAAGAGTATATGTGCAGATTGGTTGGTCTAAAAACAAGCTTACAAATCTAATAGATGCATAAAAAATTATTTCCTTTATTTCAGTTTGAAATAAAGGAAATAATACGCTTTTTATGGCATTTAGGATTATGTTTTTGCAGTTCTGATATTTCAGACCTAATACGTTCTCAAACAAGTAGAAGTAAACAGGTAGTAAAATAAAATACATATTAACTTCTTCCTTCTCTCCCACACACTGATGGTGATAGATGAATATATTTTCACTGGCGACTTCTGTTCACCCACACACCTGCTGTTTATCTCTCACCTCCCTGTCCATATATAGACAGAACATAGTATATATAATAGGGTTGCCACAATACTAAAATTTCAAAGAAAACTAATCAATACTTGATGCCAGTTTTAATACCACTGTCACTATTTTTGAAGGCCCAGAGTTATTGCTGGTTAAGAGCAAAAAATATAATTTACAATGTGACAAACTTGGCTTTTTTAATTAGGGCAAAACCAGTGTGTTATGCCATAAGCTGGTTGAATATGCTTATTATTATTATTAATTATAATTTGGTATTATAATTTAAATAATAAATCATTCAACTCAAATTTCCGCTATAACAAATATAGTTCAAATGGTGGTGATGTTAGCTATAAGCTTGTAAGTATTTATGCCACTAATGCATTAGTTAATTTGCTGTTATGAACTCATTTATGCTGGAATAAATGATCAGGTCGGACTGTTAACCGACCAGGTTTATCCAGCAGGCTGTGAGAACCCCAATGTAACTGCAATTAGAGTTTAAATCCTTATTCCTTATCACCATCCAATGATATTGTCTCTGTATTAATATCAGATGTTAACTCCAAAGGAGGTTAGCTCTGATTTCTGAATAACCATGTAACTGTGAATTGGACTGAACACAAAACAATGTCTATTCCGCAGTGGTTGGTTTTATTGAACCAAAAGCAATTCCCTGTTACAGTAATTCTCTGATTCAAACAACTTTGGAATTCTTACTCATTACTAAACTAAAACATGCAAAAATATATGTGGAAATAAAGAACAAACAAAAATAAACAATGGATTAAAATGAGCGGTTAGCAGATCTTAACTTAACTCAAAGTTGTTTAACACCGCCCTCGAAACATCGGCATTTGACGTATCAGCATTGATAGACAGAACAGCTTCGGGAATCTCACTGGACGCTTTGATGTCTTACGAAAGCTAGTTCAGCTAAGCTACCTACAGTTCAGATACACGTGACCCTCCCAAGATGGCTGCTACGATGACGTATGAGGGGAGGTCCTAATGACGTAACCACGCTTACGCTGATAGTATAATGCCTCGCTTCGAGGGGCGCAGCTAACTGGGAGTTTAAAGCAAAGCCCGCGACTTGAGCTCGGACAAAAAAAAGATTAAATTGATAAGAAGATGCGAAAAGAGAGAGGGGGGAAAGTAGGGAAAAAGATGAAAAGAAATAAAGCGGTAACCCACGGCGGGGTTCTTGATGGATCACAAATCAACAGCAAAATCAATTGTAAAATGCATGCACATACAAAGAAAATGTTCAGCAAAATAATTCCAACTTCGTCGTGGAATAAAAGCATTAACCAACACCTACAAAGTTCTACGCCTGCCCAGGCACTTCTAAACACCCTGTTGGTGAGACAGAAATAAAAGGGGAAAAACCCCGTTACTTTGAGGTGCCTCGGGGCTGGATTTGGAGCGCTCCGAGTGTGGCTTTCTGGACGCGCCTCGACGAGCGCAGTTGTCCACAGGCTGCAGCGGGACGGGGAAGAAGCTGCTTCGTTTCTTCCTCCGGGTTCAACAGTCGCTTTGTTGGCCAGACAAAGCGGGGTCCTCTTCGATCACTGGGAAATCCGGCGTCTCTCAGTCTTTTGATCAGAGGGAATTTAAAAGTACTTATTTAAGTCGACCTCCTGTTAAAAAAAACAGGGAATAACCGTTGCGTCGAAAAATCTCGGTCCAGCGAGCAATCGAACACGTGGCGTGGAATCACCCCAACGGAATCAGCTGTGCGTGTCTTCTCGGGTTGGCTAAAAGCCAGGGAAGAAGGAAGATTTTCGTGTGTGATCGGCTTTTATAGCCATCACCATAGCAACCTTATCTTGATCGGCGGCCATTTTGCCGTGTTGCGTGATGGGAGTTGGTGGCCATTTTGACCACATTGCATCATGGGTAACGCAGTCCGTTACGTCCCGAATTGATGTCCGCTTTCTGTCACGTCTGAACTGGCACAACATACCCCCCTTTAGCTTTGAAGAGTGGGATGCTGGTCACAGTCTTTAAAGCTACAACCAAGTCCATTCTGGCGTGACGAAAATCCGTTGTGCATGAGTGGAACAACCTAATAGTCTTTCTAGTAGTCCATTGGGATTCATGCAGTTCAGTTCATCATCCAAGAGGAGGAAAAACAAAGCATTCATTGTGCCTGGGTCAGTGACCTAGCCTGGGCAGGACTAAGCTATAGCTAGTCATTTCTATTGGCTAATAAGGCAACAATAAAGTAATAAAAAAAAGAAATGCAAACTTCACAATCACCATTGTCAATACATTCATTGGTCATCAGGTTTGAACTTTGAACCAAAGAAAGGAGAGAGGGAAAAAGGGAAAGGAAAGAGACAGCGGTTCGTAGTCTAATCAGCTTATGACCTTCAAGGAGCTGGTGCTACGAACCTGGGAGCGACAAAGGTGAGGGCGTCAATCCTGGTTTGCAACTGTTTAATCTGCTTGTATGCTGCATACGCCATCGCGGTAGTGATGGCCCATCCAAATACAAGGAGAACCACAATAATGGTCATAATGTGAGTGTCGGTCGACTCTGTAGCTCTGGGGAAGCGAAGCAGAGGGACCGAGCTCAACTCTGATGGAGTGAGACTGAATTTAATCAGCTGGGTGCCTGCAAGTAAAAGCTGTCTTTCAATGCCGACATCAATTCTGAAATTGTATCCCTTAAAGACATCTATTATTTCAATCTCTGAGTCATATTTGTCAACGTCAAGGTGATGCAGAACCATGTTTCCGATGTGGACTACAGCGCCTTGAGGTGGGGAACAGAAAATGATTTGGTTGGGCAGTTTTAGTCTAGTAACTGTGTCATGCTGCTCGTAGGATGACAGGGCTTCTGCCTCTGGGGTGCTAACGAGCCAGCGGTTACCTGCCCGCTGAATTTTGGTTTCCACACCTGCATCTTTAAGGGTCATTCTAGCCTGACAGTTTTGTTCAGGAGATTCATTCCTTAGACCACACAGGTAATGGGTAACGTCTCTGATAAATGGGTTGCTTGGGCATACCCAGTGGATGTCTTTGGTTTTGGTACACAAATCCAAATTAGGGACTAAATAAAGTTTGGGGTCAGCATCATGATAGGCCAATATTGAGGGAGTTTGTAGGTGTACGTGGGTCTCACCTTGCCAAAAACCGACATTCAATACTGATTTAAACCTATACACATTAGCTCTTTCAATGATGGGAAGGTTTAGCATAAATCCTATCTCCAAGTTGTCAGGATTTACAAATATCGGAATTGCACTACCTAGGCTGTACGCCAGGTGTGTTTGTGGTGGTTGCAGTGTTTCACCAGAGGCAGATTTGAGAACCTTTTCGACCAAATCTATTGGTACCAGGTACGGAGGAATCCGTCCTTCAGCAAGGCTATTTATGGATGAGCTAACCTCTCGAGTGAGGTCCTACATTGAATCTCTAACAACCTGAGTATACATCATGTCATTCTTTACCACTTCTGTGAGCGTTTCCAAAGCAATGCATGGTGTTATGGCTGAGTGTGAAATTATAGACGTGAAGTTATGTATGGACACTTGCTTTATTAGTGCATGTTTAAAGTGTCCTAATTGAACATGCACTTGTCCTATTTAATGCTATGCATTGTTCTCTTCGGGGGGCCGGAGTTAGGCTCCGTTCCCTGTGAGGAGAGTTTAGTGGACGGTTTAGTTTGGTTCGCTTGAACCCATGTGTACTCTGGACTTTGCACGCTGGCTTCTAGGTTCTTTCGAGGCCACGCGAAAGTCGTTCGGAGACGGTCTTTTAAGTCAGTGACGCACTGGTGTGCAGTGTAGACGGTTGTGACACTGACGTCTTCGGGCTGGTAGATGAGATTCAGGGGAAGTGTCCTTTGTCTTCCTGTCATCATCTGGAAAAGTGTCACCCCTGTGGAGCATGGTGAGGTAGAGCGGATTAGCATTAGGACCAGGGGAAGCTTTGTATCCCAGTTCCTGCCATGGCTGCTGGCATGTTCCTTTGACATGCTGACCACGGTGCAGTTCATTCGCTCCACCTGTCCGGATGACTGTGGGCGGTAGGTGATGTGGAATTTAACTTCCACGCCCAACATGTTGAAAAGCACGGTCATAATGTTTGACGTGAAATGCGTTCCTCTGTCCGAGTCGATGGACAGGGGAAGGCCCCACCGGCTGAAAACGTGATTTAGCAGCAGGGCTGCTGTGGTGACAGCGGTGTCTTTCGGTGCCGGCAAACATTCGACCCATTCTGTGAAACTGCCTGTTATTGTCAAAAGGTATTTGTTATCTCTTGACGATTTAGGGACTGGACCGATCCAGTCAGTCTGCACATGTGACCACGGAAATGTAACCCCCCTTTGCTGAAGCAGGGCTCGGTCTAGTGGTCGTGTGGGTTGTAACTGGCTGCAGGTTAAGCAGCCTTGTACATACTCCTGGTTGTCCTGGGCCGTTGAAGGCCGGGACGTCACCTGTTGGAGAGTTTTCAGATTAGCTTTGCAGCTCCTGTGTCCTCCTACTGGTGAGCCATGGACGTGTGTCAATGTGATCCCAAGTTCGTTTGAATCTTTGGGCTGAATGGGCTGAAACTCATAAAACAGCTCCTTAAGTGCCGTTTCCTCTGTTTCAGTGGTCAGTGCATCAGCTTTTTCCAGCTGTTGCATGATTTCTGTTTCAAAGCCAGGGTAGGGCTCTGTGGGTGAGTCCCGGTCCCCTGGTTGATTTGGTGCTGGTTCTGTTGGGTTGGTTGCTGTCGCATACACCAACAGATTTCCTTCAGCTTCAAGCGTTGCACCACAAATGGATCCAGCAGGCAGAGCTTCATGTCGCCTGATTTGGATCATGTTGGAAGGAAAAGTAAACACGGTGTCTGGAGAGTCCTGTCTGCCGGTCAAGGATAAGGGCAGGTCTCCGATGACGGGAATGCTCAGCTCAAAGTCGTGGAAAGAGCTTTCGATGAGCACCCCAAGAGGTTTCTTTGCCACCACTTGGATCGGCATGTGGGTTGGATTCTCCACTAACAGGTAAGCTGAGCGATTGTTCAGCTCAAGCAGGGGTGTGCCCCGGATGACCAGGTTGGATTCCTGGAAATAAGAAAGGGGTTGAAAGAAAACCTGCGTGCTCTGCATTTGTTGTCCTTTCAGGATGGCTAATCTAATAGGTACACCTGCAGTCTGTGGTGGTATTAGCATGTTTGTCTCGCTAGCCACCTGGCAAGCCTGTGGGATGGTTTGCCCTGATCGCATGGCTTCAGGGGTGCCCAGAAAGGAACTTGGGGTCACGTGAGCTTGGGCCCACAGGACCTGGTTACAAGTGTCCAGCTGTGCACCCAGCCGTACCAGAAGATCAGCACCAACAAATACTGGAGGATGTAAATTCTCCACAATGCTGAAAGGATGAGAGAGCTGTCTTGTGCCAATCTGTGCATAAAGTATGCAAACCCCCGTTGCTTTCAGAAGCCGGCGAGGCCAGTCTGCTGAGAGCAAGTAGTGGCTGTGTTTTGTTTCAGCCAGATGGGGCTTTTCACGGCACAGAGAGTTGTACAGATCTCTGCTGATCGCAGACTTCTCTGACCAAAGGGCCAGCAACACGTCTGGCATGACTGTGCTTTCCAGGTGCACACCTTCGGCCACTCTGGGGTTATAGGGTTCAACTCCAGAGTGTTTAAGTGAGCAGAGGAAAGATGTGTGGCTGCAGAGAGAAGTTCTCTGATCGCTGAGAAGCGGTGGTGTGTCAGAGGATTTGGAAATCGGCTCTGTGGAAGGCAGAAATGGTGCTAAAAGTTCTTTGGGCTCCTCGGAGCATGTCACCTGGTTGATAGGGACGGCCAGTCCACTTCCAGAAGTGAGGGGCTTGGGAGTCCCCACTTGGGCCCAAAGATGACCATGATAGCAGTCAATGAGTGGGGTTAACCTGTTCAACAGGTCCTGACCCACAAGAAAAGGTTCTGTGTCCAAAGTACATATGTAGATGGGGTGCACCAGGGTCATGTCACGGAAAGTGATGTCTAACCACGCCCGTTTGGTGATGCATGACTGATCCTGAGTGTAGCTGGTGATGCCCACGTTACAGGTCTCCACCTGGAACGGTTTCCCAAGAGACACCATAGCTCTGGTCACCTCATCAAACAAATCTGAGCACATTAGACTGATCTCGGAACCCGTGTCTAAAAGAGCATTTGCAGTTACACATCCTCCGATAACTGTTGAGCAGTATAAGCGGTGTGCATTTTCATGATGGTTTAGCTCACCTAAAAACCTTAGAAAAGGGGCTTTCTGATCACCTGCTGATGGGATCTTAGAAGGTTGTCGGTGAATTTTCGGTTGGTCCCCCCCCTTAATCAGATAAACTCTGTTAGAAGGGGAAGCCTGGTCCACGCCTAGTCATGCTGGCGGGGGTTTTGGGCCTGGCTTACCTGGAGGGTCGACAGGATTGGATGATGGCTGGGACGGCTGCGGCGCAATCTGATGCACTGTTTCGGCTAGCAACCTGCTCTCCTCTATCTCCTTTCTCATTGACTCCTCCATGCGCAGGTTCCAGCCTTTGTTGTCATGTGTGCTTTTCGACCTTTCTGGCCTGTGCCATTTTTGAAACCTCTCACCTTCCATGCTTCCATGCTGACCTCTCCTATCCTGAGAAGCTTTCTTCTGCTGCGGCTCAAAACCATGTTGCTTCTTAGGACCAAATCTAGTTTTAGGTTTGCAGGGAGGCATCTCATGTCCCTCCAGACCTAAACTCTTTTCTGGTTCGGCTTGAATCTGCAGAACCTTTTTATCACTATCGACTCCTTTGTTGGGCCGGACACGTTTGACCACATTGCATCATGGGTAACGCAGTCCGTTACGTCCCGAATTGATGTCCGCTTTCTGTCACGTCTGAACTGGCACAACAAGTGAGTACAATACAATACCACCCTTGTTTAGAGAAGTATGTCATTTGTGTGTCACATCCCTCTTTGGCAAAATAATATTAAAGATAACACTAATAGTATAAGTGTTTAAACCTTGTATTTAGTTATGCAATTATTTTTATTTTATTGTAATTCCCTGGTGTTACAAATAAATGTAACTAGTGAGGCACAAATAAAGAAGCATTCTAAACTAAAAAATAACTTGTTTTAAAAACAACAAGAATCTGGTGCATATAAAGCACGTTATTTACAGCTATTTACAGTTTAATATTATTAAAGCTCCGGTCCATGAAGATATATTCAGCAGCAACTTTGTCTTTCTGGTAATTTTACATATTTTTTTCTCTCTCTCTCTAGTGATCAACAACAGCAACAGGGTTCCTACTTTTCTCTGCTCTAATTGTCAGTCTCAGTTTGGCTCCACCATAACCTATATTATTAGTAGCCACATTCGCCTCCAATAGCTTTGACTTATTGCTTCATTATTTATCAGCTGATTAACATTTTCCGGTGTTGATTCGTATCACACTAGAGCAAAGTGGAAGCGCATCTCAACGGGGGAGCTCAGAGCGACAGAAAGCGGTCATTGGGTTGTTTGTGTCCGTGAAACTAAAATTTAACCAGCATTAGCTTATGTCGTTTGGGAGGTTTTCAACTTCACTGTTGCTGATGCAGGAGCTTTACTCATCTTTATACCTCGCTTTCAAACATCAGTATTGTAACAACAGAGCAAGAATGTAGCACCGTTCCACATTTCACTTTTTTCTTCTGTCTGCCTTACAGGGAAAGCTCCTCTGACTGATACTTTTGTGTCTGTCTTGTCGATAAACAAGGTTGCATATATTTTTCTGGCTGTCCTCCAAATGTTAGCAGAGTTTAAACTTCCAGCAGCAGATGATTGTAGAGACGAGCAGCTGCAGAGAGGCTTAGCATCTGTTTTTGCAACGTGAATAGGCCAGTTTATATTGATTTTGATGCAAATGTGCATCTTTGAATAATTAATTTCCCTAGTATTATTAATATTGAGGTGTCAATTCTATTTCAGCCCTAATTCTCAATGCATTTGGGAGCTAATATCGCCTTAGGGGTGAAAATTAGTTTTTTCAAGGGGTGCGACACAAATAAGCTGATAAAGTATTAACTGATAAAAACAACAAGGAAAGAAAATATTTCAATTCCAGCTGAGAGCTGAACAACTGGCCAAGACATAAGTAGAATGGAGGGAACATTATAACAGCATTAGCCATGGTCTAACAACAGTTAATGTATCCCTTCCTGGAAGCCATAATGTATTTTTTTTTTTTTTTTTTGGTGTTGTTGGAAGTCTGACAGACTCTCAAACTGACTGCAACAAGTAATGGTGAAAAGTCTGGGAATTATAAAATGGTGCTGGTACAGATAGATCAAAGTTCTTCAAAGTTGCAAACTTTTCAGTGGTATGTTGTGACGTCAGTTTACAAAGGAGCTTTTGTTAAAGTACAGACAGCAGCTTTGCAGTTGTGACACTGATGACATGGATGAGACATCCAGCATGGATGAACGCCAAAGAACAAAGAGTGTAGACCCCAGCAGCACCCTAAAGCTGCTGCCGCACTCTGTTGTTATCCATCTTAGAGGAAATCTTTTGTCGTGAAAGCATCAGAAGAAAATCTTTGGTGATAAGCTCAAATTGGTGGTCTGTGGTTTTTCAGTGAGATAGGCGCACTCTGCTCTTTGTGTTCTCTCAACCAAGGAAAATCTATCTAGCAGTGCCTGAAAATGTTCCACCAAGACTGCACAGTGTGACTGTTGTTCCGAAAGACATCTAATTAGCTTTCTGTTTTACCAACTTTACCAATATTTCTCCTTTTCCCTATCCTCTTACTCTTTCTCATAATCCAACTTTAATAAAAAGTGCAGCAGCACAGTTTGCTTTCCGCTCATTCTAGGGCACAGTTACATTTTTCTGATGTGAATGAACATTTTCCATCGTACCGTATGACAGGACTCTCTAGGCTTCATCCTATAGACCCCAGACATTGTGACATGTCTAATTCTCACAGGTTTGTTGAAATCGCACAGAGTGTGCAGGGAGTTAGAGTGCCGTCACACCAGATAAAGACCCTGCTGTGGCTGAATCAAGGCAAACTTGGGAGACCCTGTACAGTCCTATAGTTTGAAGATAATCATGATGTCGCTCAGCTCTTAGTAACTGCAAGAATAATTGAGATATTTTTTAATGCTCTAGAGTCTCTCTATATTGCACTAATGTGGTATATCCAGAACCTTTCGCAAAAGTTTTGTCTAAAGACTGAGTACATGTTGTTGTTTTATGTACTGTCTGTGCATCGAATGGTAATTACATAACTGCTAATAGGTGAAATTGGTGAAATTAATTTCATTCTGTACGACTCATGTACATCCATTATCTTGTTCATATTATAAAATACATTTAGAGAAAATTAAAAGATAAACCATAAGTGTTTAATTTTTTTTAATCACAACAAACATGCTAACCTTTCACTCGGTGTTTCTCGATTTGCATTCATGTCTGCACACTCTCATATAAAACGGTGGGAGACATCTAGAGCTCACACCAGCAACCATCCATACCCCACACAGACTGCTTCTTCTGTTGTCTCTCCACTTTTGATTGGGATTCTACCCCAAATACTGACTTGCTATTGGTTGGCTTAATGTGTGGCTGGAAGGCAGTACTTTACAATAGCGGCAATCCTATGAAGACAGGCACTATTAGGTAGCAGGCTTCACATTCAGTTCAATTTCCTCCCTAATTTAGCTGAAATGGGAAGCCCTGCAACCCAACCCCCAACTGCATTCTTCCAATTTAACACATCAGTAAGATGAACCGGTTTCCTCATGAGGGTTTTTATTTGAAACGGCATAGATGATAGATTGTGTGCAGGCAGCAGGGTTCTGAGTAGGCTCCAGGATTGCTCTCCTTCGTTTGAGAAAGATTCAACACAGTATTACATAACCAACAAAAGCGATTAAGTGCAATCCTAATTAGGCACGTGGTAGTAGGTGGTTCCAATAAAATTTTATATGTGATTTATAAGTACATCAATCTAACTAGAAAACACGCATTCTTATTTATTAGAGAGCAGAAAAACACATTCATTTAGACTACAGGATATTTCAATAACATGTCAGAAATGAGGTAAATGAGGTTTTAAGGTGAAATATTCAGTCAAGTGGACAAGAACCACTTTTGGATTTGGTTTACTTCAGCTTAGTTTGTAATACCACCTTAGCTGCATGGATAAAACACAACAGAATCTTATAATGCCAGCATCATTGTTCCCTGAGGCAAAATGCTACTTAGAGAATAAATAAACACTAATGTTTACCCTGCAGTAAAAACGGGACACCATTTTAATTGTTTTGCAGTTTTTCACTAAAATGTTGAATCTTTTTTTAAATGTGCTTTGCCTAATTGCTTTTAACTGTTATTAAATCTTACTTAATTAAACACCTGATGGTGTGCATTCATGAGGAAGAATTTCAAATAACTATCTTAACTAGTGCGTTGAGAAGAATAAAGAAAATATGGGTTATTTTATTTATTTTATCACATAAATGCATTGCTGTTTAAACCATCACTAAATGCACATTTAAAATATACCTGAAATGTACCACTAATTTATATTATGTGAAAAAGATATTAGAAAGAACAAAACTGTCTGAATTCTTGAGCTTATTTTTCCACAAAGCAGATACAGTAGCTGGCAATAGTGTTAATACTGTTAGTGTCAAGCCAAGCAGAAACCTGACACCATGGCTGTGGTGGTGTAGCAACAGATAGTGCCAGCACCCCTGCAAAGACTGAAGATGAGAAGTGCTACTAACTGCTTTTAATGATTAATCAAATATGAAATAAACTCAATCTAAGTTCAAATAAACCACAGAAAACCTCTTTACCAGAGTGGAAAATATAACTGAACATCATCCTGAACTTCTTTGGACCCTCATCTTTTGCCTTATCAGTATTCATATTTCAGTTTCTAATACTATGTAAATAAAAGGGTACCTTTGTTTAATTTGTTTATATAATATTACACATATTGTTCAGAAAAATAAAGGAATTCATTAAACTGATAGTTCTTTGCATTTATGACCAAATGCTTTGTTTAATTTATTTTCATTACTGAACCTTTAAACAATCCAGAGCTGCATGTTTTGAATCAGGACAGAAAATGTGATAGAGAAGAGGGAGTTTCACTTTTTAACTTACTGTGTTTCAGTTTATTGCACAAAACCTTTTTCTGTCAGAAGACAAACAAACTTGTATAATACTGCTTTGTTTACTATTTTTTGTTATTTAGCAAAGACTGAAGTACTTCTTCTGTGTTTTTTCTTTTAATTTGATAACTGTGCATGTCAGAGTGGTTATATTCTAAATAAAACCAGGTGCATATACACGCACATTATTATCAGAATAACTGACCGTGCGCCCATATAAACGGTACAATTCGATTATTTAATCTGAAAGCATTTTAATCTAATGTATTAATGTATATAAACATAACTATTGTCAGGTTATGGCGGAGCAGGTAGGTATAATAAAGCGGTCAATTTTGTTCACTCTTCCCAGTGGCTCGTAGCCAGTGCCTGGCCAGCAGCCCGAGTAATGCACAGTTTGTAATCTGACTAATCAAATTGCACAATAAAGGAGCCGCAGGTCCGTGGGAAGGCTTCTTTTTCTACCAAACATGTGGCGCAGAGCCAGGGCCAGTTTGATAGACATGAAAGCACAAATAGAAGCCATGAAAGCCACGATTTCATCTGACAAATCAGAGGCTCAGATAAACAACCCCACCACAAAATATGAATCTATAATCATCAACTATCCTGGGCTTGGGAGGGGAGCAGAAAGGGAGGGCATAGCCGTTTTCAAGGGGGTCTTAAGACCCCCCATGTACCCCCCTACCACCGCCATTACCTTAGAGCCGTCTCAAGTCTCTTGCAGCCTCTAACAGGTTTTCCTTAAAGTCCCAGTGTGTAAGATTTACACAGTGGCGCACCATCTAGTGGTGTGCTAAATAAATTACAAACAACCTTGCCGTTAAGTACGTTATAACTACTACAGAAGCTGTGGAGTGTCATAAATGTGACAATGTAAACATGTGCTGAATGTATTTGGTGCCAAGCTACTGCTAATATCTACGGTCATCGTGTGAAACGTTTTTGGCACTGTTGCCAAGTCCGCTGGTATTTTACTAAAGTCGCTTGTATATTCCATTAATTGCAGTTTTTTGTGCTCGTTTCTGAACGTGCAGTCGGTTATTTGGGGTCTAATATAAGCGACTACAAACACCAGTAATGAGACCCGCTTCTGCTGTTGCACTACGGACAGTGAACGGGCCTGCTGATACCTCTCCACGTACAGACATAGCTCTCTGTTCATCTCTCTTCCTTGACAAAGAAATTATCCGTTTCTACAGGGAGGATGGAGTGGTTGTTGGACTACACAGCCCCTTTTCTAACATAAAACCAAAATACTCTTCAGTTTCAACAGAAAACAGCAAATAGAATGATCTACGATCATCTTTGCTCATTTATACTCTTCCACCGACAACAAGTCTTCATGTAGGAGACAGATAGGGAAAACGCGTATGTTTACAAGTTTATCTCCTTTCAGCTAATGAAATCAGAAATAGCGACACAACATGGTGCCTCCCAGTGGGTGCACCAACATCTATGTATTTATAAACTGCTAATTCTAAGTCATGAGAACAACTGTCACTTCATGCTTGCTCATTATGAGGGATTGCTGCAAAGCTATGGACAATACAGACGACTCTCCCTGTGGCTCTGTGCTCTTTCAGGAGGAGTGAATGCTGCTTGTCAAGACTTGATGCAACCTGCTGGGTTTCCTTAGAGAGGAAACTTTTTGACCAATCTGTATGATTTGATTGAATTTGACTTTGGAAAGTGCCTTGAGATGACATGTATCATGAATTGGTGCTATATAAATAAAATTGAACTGAATTGAATTAAATAAAATTTTTGATGTGAGGTTATTAGACATTGCCTTAATATGTATTCAGAAAAGCAATACTTGATGTTTTAGCAAATTAAAAGCCCAATTAGTTACACACTGTCACTTTAAGGATTGCTGGGTCTCTTTCTCTATTCATCTTCATATCGACACAAAAATAAAAGATCTGAAGACACCAGAAAATTTAAGTTTAGACCAAAATGAGTCTTTCAAATGGAATATGACCCTAGAATACCTCCAAATACGATGTGTTTAAATAAACTAGGTTAATATTTAGGGTGAAGATGTAAAGGCAATGCAGCCTACAAACATGTCTTGTTGGAGAATACCCATTTGACCCAGGACATCAAGTTTAAAAGACAATTCTACCAAATATCTAGAACATTTATGTATACTTCTGACTTTGACAAAAGTATAAACAATGCCTCTAAAAACCCTCTGTAAGAATCCTGTCTTTTATTATACTGGTTTTAAGCCAATAGAAATAACTTTGGTAATCCTAACTTCCCTTAAACATTATACATTTAATGTTGGTGAGAACAATGAGATTCCCCATGTTATAGTGTATAGTGTATTTAAATATCTGGTTACAGCTATATAAGACATGTGAAATTACCTGCTTCTTGCCTGCATGTCAGCTTTGTAACAGGTGATCTGTCCAAGAATGGTCACATCTTACAAACGGAAGCTATCACAAGTTACTGGCTCCCTTTTTATTTTTCACAAATGTTGTAGCAAAAAGCATTAGTTTTCGTCATTTCCACTGGTTCAACTGTGAGAGCATAATGTACCTACCTGTCTTCATGCAGAAGTTTTTCAGATCTTTTTTTGAGTCGATTGGGGAAGATATATTATTTAATTCTTTTTACATGTCCAATTATATTCTTGTATGTGACAAAACAACTAATACTATAAAATAAGGGGAAAAGCCAAAAATATTTTCTGCTACTTTTATTTTACCCTAAATATGCAATCAATATCTGACAGCAGAGGTTTCACCATAAAATGTCACGAGATTATTAGATTTCAGATTTTGTTTTTTGTTTGCGCACGTTGCGGTCGGTCAGAAGATCTTTACCAAAAAGAATCAATCTTAGGCCTGTCTGTCAGTGGTGAATGTGTGTGTCTGCATGCCCTTCGGTTGCATATCCACCAAGCCTGTGACTATTCTTAGTGATGCTAGGCTCACAGTGGCATTTGGGCAAAAACACAGATACATTACCTGGGCAGTCACTGAATTATTCATAACCTTGCACATTTAATCAAAAAAAAGAATAGCCATCAACCACTGTTAGAAATCTCACCACTTGGTTAGGCTTATATACAATCCTTGAACCTCTTATTGACATCTTATTTATCAGCCAACACGTCTTCCTTTATTCATTTGTTTGTCCCATTTGTGTCATTTAAACCAGATCTACAAGATAAGACATTTCACTGTGACCACAGGTGGACTAAAACCCTCCTGGCTAACAAACACAACCATGTATAAAAAGACTCCCTGTCCCTGAATGGGACACTTACCGATGTGTACAGGTAGCCCTCACTGTTCATTGCTAGATAGAGTTTGGTCTGCACCCCTTGGATTGCCACCACTCGCAGCCCCACTGGAATGAGGTTGAACATGGCTGAAAAGAGAAGCATGTTTATCACTTACAGGGAAAATGGTGCATTCCTGAGGCACTAAAAGAGATAAACAACCAAGACAAGATTTCTAAAACTATCCTAACTGTGCTGCTTTGTTAGTGTCCCCTACGTAAAATGTACCATATACTTTCAAGATAAAGTTGAATGAATAAATGTTCCATAGATTTTGCAAAGCTGTGTCAATGCATAAACTATATGATACGCAAGCTATAGGCAAAATAAAACTACAAAATTAAGCTAATTATTGACAGCATTAAGAAAAACTTAAGCACATGAGACAAGGGTTTTCAAGATTCCTTGAACAGTGATAGTGATTAAATAAAAAAATTTTCCTCCAAAGATTTCTTTCTTTCATCTAATTGAATATGTACTGTGGACACGCACACAACCTGATTAATCATATGGACCACACAATGCCACAGTTTTAGCAAGCAGGTCCTGCGTTTAAATCCAGGGGCAGAACCTTTATGCATGTGGGCTTTACATGTTCTCCCCATGCATTTGTGGGTTCTGTTAAGGTATTTTGGCTCAGTCTTAAAAAACAAAAACAGACAGGTTCAGGAGACCAGATACATTAAGAAGTGTGATTATCACTAAACAGCACACAATAACAGCATTTGATTACTGTTTGATTTTATAGCTATTTATTGATGCTTTCATAGAATCAACAGTGGATAAAATTGTGAAAATAAAAAATCCCAATAATACTGTAAGTTCTTGGGAGTTTTCAGACGTCATTAATTGGGATTTATTTTGTCGTGATAAATCATTATTATGTTTTTAAAAAAGACAAATAAAGCTTGCAATGTAACCTATTATTGCACAATACACAAGTTTTGTGCAATAAAAAACGCAAGTTGTGCTTGGAGTTTGTACTCCAAGCATGCATTAAACATACAGTATGTTTATATCCCACAAGCTCAAGATCAGATAAGCTACTGCTATCTGACCATTGTCACTCTGTGACCTGAATCACTTTAAACTCACTTCAACTAAGCACCACACCTGAATGCAGGATAAGCTTTCCAAACAATTTCTTTGTGTGGTTCTAAACAAAGCCACTGCAATATTCTTCTTGGCCGCGTCAACATTTACACAGACAACAATCACTTACCGTACATAAACCCAGCCCCATACACATTCTCAAGCCAAAACAAACACAAAATAAATACCAACCTGTCTGTAATTAGTGGGATGGGTGTTGTTTTTTTTGTGTGAAAGGGCGAGCAGAAAACCAGCTGGGTCACTGAGGTATATCTCCACCTAATTAATATCCGCCTGTGCATTGGAGTGTGTCTGTGTTTGCACTTTATGACTTACTGACATCGAAACCAAAGGCTGATTAGATGCCTGTCCACACAGGAGGCTGCATCAAGACATGTATATCTAACAAAACAAACTTTGATTTATGGTGAATTAATTCAAGGAATTGTTAATGAAAAGCTTTGTGTGTTTTACTACAGTGAATATGGAGACAAACATTATAATGTTGATATATTTTTTACCATCCCTCATACGTTTATGTTCATTTATGTTTTTCAAAATGTAAGGGAACTCTGTGTAGAGAAATAAACTCCTTACAATCCTGCCCTATTGAACCTCTGATTCAGTGTACCTTCACTATAAATATCCATATCTCAAACACTTTAGAGTGAAGTGCACTATAGAGGCTTTTCCAAGGGTCATTTTATTTGCGCTCAATGTCTGAATGTAGCAGGCCCTTCCAGTTTGCTTTACCATCAGCCAGATGAATGCTTGATGTATTTACTTAATAGTGGCATTGCGAGGTTACCTCTGGTTCCCTGGGAAAGACATCATTTCCAGAATAGCCTATGCCGTTATTTATGATTTTTTTCTTCCTATATTTTTATCATTGTATTCATATGATACATTTGGATCATATTTCTATATCGTGCATTTGTCTTTTGTAAGAATATGAGAAGAGATGGATCAATTTTAAAGTTATTCTTTGACAGGTGCATTACACTGTGGCTTGTGCAATCATGGACAGTTAAATATGGAAACACAGACTGGTCCTCAACCGTGCAGCTCCACATGCAAAACACTCGTGCACTGTATGCATTGCATATTCTGACACCTCTCCATCAGAATCAGAATTCATTTCTTCAGCAATATGAGCTACAGTAGTTTGTGTTTTGAACAGGAACACAGCTACGACTGGGCCAGCTATCAGTAGTCCATGTATATAGAAAGTAACCTCTGGAGACTGAGAACCCACCACAAAATTTTGGGTTTTGGAGATGCTCTGAAGAAGTCACCTAGCCATCATAAGCCTTTGTTTTACTTGCTGAAATCATACAGTTTGAAAATGTTCCGACATCTAACACATTAACTATGAGAAGAAAAGTTCCCTTGTTGTCCAAAATTATGTAAGTGTTATTTACATATTCTGTCATTGGTCATAAAGTTAGGACTAATCTGTGTATAAGTATTTTACATTTAAAAGAATAAAACTATACATGGTTAGGTTATAACTTTTAATGATCTGATGTCCCCCCTCTCCTTCTTGCCCTGTTGTATTAGCAGCTCTTTTCATTATATATGCGCCATCCTCATGTCGCACGACTTCAATCAGATTTCTCCCTTGATGCCTCCAACACCATCAGCACGTACACATCTGCAATCTACTTCATTTCTGAGGGATTACTCGCCAGGCCACTGATGGAGATTTTCAAGTAGGGGGTTAAACTCAATTACTTTCTGGCTCCTTGAAACACCTGAGCACACTGAAGAGAGTGACAGGGCTGCCACCCACGCATGGACAGGCTCCTGCACAGAGGCACATGAAATGGGAAAGAGCAAAGTGGCCTGAGGGACATATTTCTTGATCATCTCTGTTCCACCTGCACATGTGAACAGTCACGACCGGTTCAATGTGACAGGCGACCTTAGCTTCCCAACAATGGTCACATTTCGAACAAGATGCTGGGAAATTCTGAGATCTATGTTGCTTGAAATTAGCATAAAGGCAAAGACTGAGACGTAGTTTCCAGGGAGGACTGGGATCAAATTAAGCACTTATGTTCTCAAAAATAAATATTATTGACTTAGATTTGATAGTAAATGCTTTCACTTTTTAAAGTCTTTCTAATCATATGAGAACTGAGCATTTTACTGCCAAAGAAAGCTTCAAATATGGTGCCATCTAATCAACAACATGTAAAAATATTATTTGATAAGTCAATGCATTATTTGGAGTCAAATAATGACATTTCCTTACAGCAGACAATCACAAGATTTAAGAAAAGTGCTTCAAAGCGTTCCCCTGATGGGTAAGCATAGATGTATGGCCAACATGAAGCATCCTGAAGTGGACAGCATCATTGTGTAGAAACCACCTGGACGACTACCACTCCCTCTGGATATCAAGGGACAGTTTTTCCCTTACCAGAACAGTGATAAACTGTTGAATCAAGAATCTTTGTCGTCATCATGCAACTATAATGACATTTTGGTGAGACACCAGCTCAGAATTCACACATAACACTTAAACACAAATTGAGGCGTAAAAGTCAAGTTGAATGCCTCAACAATACTTCCTGAAAAGATAAAAAAGGGTGCAAACAGTACTTAGCATCTGATAAAGTCTGTCATCTGTTTAAGTCATAAAAGACTGCAGTCAGTTTAGACACCCAGCTCTTTAGAAGCCTCTCCAATCCTAGCGTCTACGCTTAACTTCACTACCTCTAAACCTTCCTCTGTGCCTGGACTCTATACCTACTGTCACTCCTGTCACCTCGCACAGAATCTGTCTATTGACCTTCTTTGTAAGTTGCTTATTATTAGCTTTGATATTAACTGCAGCATTATATCCTCATTTGCAAGTGGTTTTGGATAAGCGCAAATGATGATAATATCATGATATACTGACCAAAACTAACAAAGGTAGGAAAAGCAAAGGGGAAAAAATCCAGCATCCCTAACACTACACTCCTAACTTTGTGTAGCAGATAGCTGCGTACACACACCAGGCCGTATGTAAACAGTAATAAGAAGTGAAGAATTGGTTACACCTGTGTTGTTTTTATTTATTAGAAGTGATTAGAAGTGTTGTGTACCTGACTCTTCATCTGTGCAAAAAGCCTTAAGCTGCTGAATAATTCTGCTGCAGTAATGAGGGGTGGGCATAGAAACCTGTTATAAGGCAGGTGGTGGGAATGCTGGGAAAGAAACCAAATCTGATTAATGGAATATGTATAAATAAAATTGAATCGAATTGAACAGATTTTTCCCGTTTGAATCTGTATTGCTAAAGCAGGTTGCATCTACCTCTACTGTGAAAGTTTTGGAGTGATTTTCTTTTCTTGCCAATCATGATACACAATGCAGCCTATCTGAGCTTTACAATTATTATAGATTTAGCTTAAAACAAATAGACACTGGAATGTTGTTTGTAAAACTGGCTTGGAAGCTTCATTGCAATAGACTCATTGGCGGACCAAATAATCGGTGTTTCACACAGCTTCATGTGTTTTCATAGCCTCGTGAGACCATCCTGATCTCGCGAGCTTTCAAGGTTTCACTCGCAGATCAGTCTGGCTACCCTCCGTTAAAGAAAATTTGGAGCCGTTCACCAAACGAACGTCCAATCAGTGTTGGCTTTGAGGCGGCTTGAGGTGTGACGCAACGGGAAGCGCGTCAGTTCAGTCTAAAGAACATGGCGGCTTCAGCCGATGAAACTAGCGTTAGCGCGGCTATCGAGCAAGTTTTATCGGCATTACAGAGTATTTCTTTGCTGAGCTAACGAGCCTTTACCTGCAGCAGCAAGAGTAGCTTGGCTTGTGGTTGTGTTTTCGTCGTCGCTCTGTTACGAGCGACGACGAATCTGATTGGTTTATTTGGCCCGTCTATCACCAACATAGGCCAATCAGCTAACCAGTATTTTCGCCCCTTCCCAAAATTACTTCAACGGAAGGTTTCCAGATGGATATGCGGAGCAAATCTATCTGGCGGAGTCAGGTAAGTGTTTTCATGCTCTCAGAGGCAGAAATATAAACCGCAAGCCAACCGTTTGGAAGCATGGCCAGCACAGGCCAAACATTTGAAAAAAACTGTTTTCCTCCAAGAAAATTTCCAACCAAAAAGAAAGGCAAAGTTTTAGGGCTCAGAATATTGCCAAGAGTCCCAACTTCGATGCTGAAGTAAAAAACAAATCACAGTATTGATATTGTATATGTGCCATGCTAATGTTAAAACACGAGGAAGTCTAACCGAGAAAAACAAGATAAGTGAGTAGTTATATAACAATTATGTTTTTGTTTTTTTTAACCAATAACGCTTTAATACTGCTTTCAAACTTTTGGTCATGGTACAGCGGAATCTGTGCTGCAGGCTGATGATGTCTGAACACAAACATTTCAATATTTTTCCTGCTTTGCTCCAATAAGCGGGGAAGGCCTTTCATGCAATTTCTTTTATTCTCTAGCTTATTGATTTATGTATCTCTTTTAAAGACATACATTTGCACCCAAACATACAATGGGTTCCAGCAAGACACCCCAAAAACGCATATTGGTGATGTTGTTCATCTTTGCCTGTTGTTGCCACAGCCTGAGTTTGAAAATATAACAGAGAACAATAAACATGAGATTAGATGTTCTGCAACTGTCTTTTATTCAGGAATTCAACAAAACCACAAGATTGACATTTTTAAAATGGTTGAAATTTAATTGGGAAGAAATGTATCTTTGTTTCAAAAGGTATGTCTTTTCCAGATGATGACTTCATTGTGATGCAATGCAACAGACTATCTGAGTTAAGGGACCAATGAAGGCACATTTCTCCAGCTTTGATTTATTCTCCTATCACATTCCCTTATCATAAAGATGCTGTAAAATAAATAAATAAAATAAACGTCTTTGTTACCACAGTCAAACGGGCGAGTGTCTGTCAGCTAAGCGAACTACAGTAGCAGAGATCAAATCTTTCCTTGTATACATCTGCGTGTGTCTGTGCCCACATTTAAGGAGGTCCTCTCCCACCATCACAAGATACCACCAGCTCCAAGAGGACTGCACTCTCCGTCACCATGGAGACAAGCGCACCCAGCGCCTAACAACGCTATTTTTGGAGCAGCGCAAAGCGCTTCACTCTTTTTCCTCCTGCTCAGCAGCACTCTTTAATTTTCTTTTCACAAACTACTTTGGCGCCAATGTCGGCCCATTATTATGCAACGTAACTGAGTCCAAGCAGATTAAAGGTGTACTATGTTTGCTAGATAAGGAGTGTGTACGTAAGTAAAACACAATAAAACATAATTTCTGTATCTTTATGGCAATGTTCGTTAATTTGTCCTCTGTGTCATAATGACCTTGCATATTATCATACTGTAATCTGTTTAGCACAGAGTACAAACAAAAAGTAACATAAAATATCTATCTATTCTGTAAAATACTGTTTTGTATACATTTTATTTGATTAAGACACTCACCACTTTAAAGCCCCAATATGAAATGCTTTTTATACTTTCTAATTTAGAGGTGATCCATTTCTGCTGCATTGTTATCAGACAAGTAGCTTTCCTGTTTTCCATCCGCTCATCTCCTGTTTCAACTATTAAACAAAGAGCTGGTGGGTGTTGCGGCTACGACAGGAATGCATCAGTGCATAGCATAAGACAAAGCTGTCTCTTGCTGTCTTTCACACTGCGTGTAGGAGAGGAAGAAGACGGTCGTGACCTGTGTTCAAGTTTGAAACGGAGTGATTAATCAGAGGAAATTAAAGTGCTTCTCAGTAATGAGCCACTTGAAGTGCTGAAACAAACTTTTGTTTTGCTCCGTATAATGACCCATTTACTCAGTTTGAATGCTGTTGAATACAATGAATGAATCATTGAAAACCAAACTGTCTCTGCAACTTGAGCAGAAAGTTATGTTATAATTGATGGGTTGTTTGAAAGTATAGCAACTCCAGATATTCCCGTGGTGCATCAAATTGTAGAGCTGCACCAATCAGGCTTTGGCTGGCTGATACAGATTTCCAGGTTTTCTTTGGGGTCTGACATGGCAGTTTAAACTTTGATTCTGATTTTTGACAAAGGTTAATAGCACTTAAACTTGTACAGAATGTAGTGCAGGTTATTTAATAGTGTTAATAGTTTTGAATCCATTAGGAGATTAAGGAACTACAACATTATCACCATATCCAGTATGTCAAATTGGATTTTTATGAAATTGAAAGGGAAGTGAGTAAAAGTACATAGTATTGGTTGATGTGTTTATAGACAAAAAAGGAGATAGCTCTTAGCTTTGATGCATTTAATGAATTGGAAAAAACAGCTAATTTTTTTTTTCAGATTTTGACCATTTGATCAGATCCAGTCGAGGAGACACAGACGGACTGATGGGTCTTTATAGAATTCATATAGATATAGTAGGGTTTTGTCTGGATCCTTATTTTGTTATCTAGATGCAAAAAGGACAGAAGATATTAGTGGGACAAAGATTTAGAAACTTACTATAACCACTGTCCTCCTCTTTTGTTCCATCGATGGTTCCATCTGCCTGCAGCTGCAGGTGGAAGCCTTGTCGACTGTACAGCTTCGTAACAATCCCCTTCAGCTGGGGCTCTATGGAAGAAGGGAAGAAACAAAACTAATGAATAAAATGCTCACTAGTGTTGCACAATATTTGAAAAACACACAATTGCGACATTAATTAGGAATAATGCAGTGACAAGAACGGTTGCCAATAATTCACTTTTTCCTTGTTTTTAATCATCAAGATGGTCACCGACTCTGCATGAACTTAATCACCTGGTGGCATCAGATGGACCTAAACACGATGTCTCAGAAAGGTTCTATTGGATTTATGTAGGTCAGGGGAGCGTGAAGGCCAGTCAATGGTATCAATTCTTTCATTCTCCAGGAACTGCCTACAAACTCTTGCCACATGAGGCTGTAGATTAACATGCACCTGGAGAAATCCAGGACCAACAGCGCCAGCGAAGGGTCTGACAATGAGTCTAAGGATTTCATCTCAATACCTAATTGTAGCCAGGGTGCCATTGTTTATCCTGTACAGGTCTGTATATCCCTCCACGGATATGCCTCCCCAGACCAACACTGACCCGCCACCAAACCGATCATGTGGGACGATGTTGCAAACAGCATAATGTTTGCTGCAGCATCTCCAGACCCTTTTAGGTCTATCACATCAGTTCAGAGTAAACTTACTCTCATCTGTGAAATGAACAGGGCACCAGTGCCAAACCTGCTAATTCTGTCTCTCTTTGGCAAATCCAGGTCCACCTCCAGTGTTTCGAGTTGTGAGCACAGGGCCTACTAGAGGACAGTGGGGCTTCAGGCGACCCTCATGAAATACGTTTCTAAGGGTTTGGTCAGCGTGCACACCCAGCAATCTTTCTGTCAATGGCACTTATTGATGCAGTTGAAGGGGTTGGACTGCCTGTGCAACCACTGTAGGGTCCAGCTGGTCAAATGCAAAACTACCGAAAAGCCATTCCTGTTTATGGGGTCATCAGAACAGTTGACTTTGATCAACAACTCCCTCTATAACTGAAGTGACCAGATCAACGTTCCCGAAGTTTAACTCAAATGTTGTTATACTCTGATTAGAAAGTGTTCCTTTCATGTTTTTTGCACAGTTTATAATGTTGGCATACAGTGTGAAAACACATTACACATCAAATATTACAGCCTACCAAAAAATTCAAGTCATTCGCAATTGCGATATTTCACCATGCTGGTATTGCTATGATGGTGATTATTATTTAATATACGTATATGGCTGCTCTAAAGCTCAACATCAATAGAAACAGCACAAAAAAAATCCAGGATTAGTGTCCAATGTTGCTGGAGTAAAGATGCACAAATTGATCATTTCAATTAACTTAGACAGCCAGTCGCACTTCAAACCCAAAAGCAAAGCTGCAACGATGGAAGCCGAAGTAATCTACTCAGATATGAACTTTTCTGTGAAAGAAAGGAATAAAAGGAATTTTTAGACTTCCACATTAGGTAACATCATTGTGATTTCTCCTTTATTGGCTCCATGAATTTAGGTAAGATTATCATTCTGACAAATATTAACACCTAGTCAGAGTTGAGTTGGTTTTGCCATGGTATGAATGAGCTCTGGCAAGTAGTTTGTTGTTTCTACTATGAAACAGAGAGGACTAAAAAGGGAGCCCCCATGGCATGACTTCAAAGGAATAAGACCGCAGATGGACAAGAGCAAAAATCAAAACTGACTCAAGCCATGGACATTTATAGTCCAGCTGTCCAGATGGCTGAAGAATCTTTTTCCCATGTCGCTTGTCTTTTTCTCTGTATTTTTATTGACGCCGTGTTTGTTGTCATTGTTTGAAATACATGTACAGATTAAAAAAAAATGTGAATGTAACTTTAATTTTGCTTTCATGGTTAAATTTGCATAAAATAAAATGCAATGCATAAAACGTACAGAAAAATACAAGAAAATGCACAACATGGAGAATGGTTGCAAGCAAGACAGTAGACAGAATTACCATTATCTTATTTGTGAATATCAATTGTGGAGAGTCTCAACTCTTTAAAAAATAGACTTTATAGAGTAAGGAGATAATTTGATGAACTCAGATAACTGATAACCAAGATTCTGACAAAATTACCTTTTTACCGAGTGGCAAATGTGACATATTTTGAACAAACCACTTTTTTTTCTAAAATAATAATTTTAATTTTGCATCAGGATTTTAGTCTAATCGGTCTTTGAAGTTGGATTGCATTGGTAGTAATTTAATATGTAAGATATTTCTGAGCAACTGGACCTGTTTTTCCTGTAAAGGGCCCTGAGCTGACGTTTGTTGTCAATTGGGGCCACATAAATAAACTGCACTGAAATGAATTCAACCGAATGGAATCAAATGGAACCAAATTCGTATTTTCTGATTATTGGTATTTATTCTTCCTTTTAAGCCTTCAACCAACAAAAGTTGCATGTGTTTTTAATTTCCACCTGTAGTGTGAACACTAAGGTGTTTCACACTGTAAAACAATGCCAGGAATATTGTTGGGATATAATCAGACTGGTGACCTATAATACCACATCAGCAAAACTGTGCCGTGGTAATCTTAATCTCCAGTTTTTTTAATTTTGTCACATGTTACAGCCTTTCACATCAAAGGACACACCACTCTGTATTTATTCCTGCATTGCATCATAAATGTCCAATTAGAGCTAAGTGCCTTCCATTATCTGGTCACTGACCCTGCTGGAGTGTTTTTTTTTTTATTACAGTGGTAAACCACACCTCCCATCTTTTTTCCATACTTTTATTTTAGTACAACCACTGTGGATTTCCTAGAGATATTTGTTCAACCCATATTCCAAGAATGGGACTGTGGTTTAATTCTAAACCTTTGTGTATTTAAGTATTGAGTTACTGATCTCTGAGAAAGGCATATTTACTTTCTTTTATAGTCTGATGATCAATTAATTGTGTGTCTGAGACTGATAAAGCTTTCTTAAGTCTTTTCATTTTCTCCATATATTCGAGATAATGGATGGTGCAACAATCCTATACTTGTACTGTTATAAAACCTCCACTTTAAACTCAATTACTTTCTGTACCCATCCATCCATCCATCCATCCATCCATCCATCCATCCATCCATCCATCCATCCATCCATCCATCCATCCATCCATCCATCCATCCATCCAAAGCATGGTGGGAGGAATGTTGTGGAGTACACCCAGGACAGGTTGTCAGTCCATAACAGGGCAAACAACCATGCAAACAAATATTCAAACCTAAGGGGAATTTGAAAAGACCAATCAATCTAATAGACAGGTTTTCGGAGAAGGTAGGCAGAGTACCCAAAGAACACCCACACATGCATAGAAGGAATATGCAAAATCCATAGAGAAAACCCTTCTAATTACAAAGTATGCATTGTATCCATGATAAGAAAATTACTTTATATTCAAACCATTTATGTCAATTTGATCACAGAGACAACATACAACGTTGCTGTAACGTCTCTCTTAAAATAAAGAAAACCTTAATGTTATAAGCCTCGTAAAAATTACAACTTTTGCATTCGCACGCACCCGCAATTAGGAAAAGACACAGCTGGCTTTGAAAAAAATGTAAAGATTTGCTTACTTAGGTCTGCTTCCATCTCATATCAACTTAAAAGACTAATCAGCTTCTTTATAAAAAAAAAAAGTAATCACACATCAACTTTTTTAAGCAGAATAATGAATTCAAATTTTATTTTCTTTCACTAATGCAATCTGTTTTGTATGGGCTCTGCCTTTAGATCATAGATCAGGGGGACAAAGATAATCTTTCTTGGATACAGACGTGAAACACCGGGCTGCAGATTATGTATGGTTGTTAAGAATTCCTTGAATGTATATTAAGGCTCTTTCTGTATTTTGTTTTAATTTGATTTTGTTAAGAAATAAACCTAAAATATTTTGAGACAAAATTGTATTGCGTGTTTAGCCCTTGTCTCAACAAATGTTAACCGTTTGCAATCATTTGTAACAGTGAACATTTATATGTTTAATCTTTTGTATTTTTTTTTAATGTTGTCCACTTTGGACTTAAAAACTAATTGACTGAGGATCAATTCAAAGTTTTAAGTATCAAGAGCCTTTTATCTTCGCATAAACTGAAAAGGCGTCCAGTCATTTCTCAGCAACTTGTACAAAGATTATTATTTATTGTATTTATTTAACTTTAACTTTTTTAGACAGGTATTCTTATTGAGATCCAATATTTAATTTTCAAGAGAGACCTGTTTGATAAATCAAAACAAACAATTATCACAGCCTCCATGTCTTGTGTAAATAGGTTTTATACCAAGCTCTCAAGAGTGGAAGAAAAGTTTGTGAACATGTGTGAGTATCCTGTTAGAACTGCACAACAAACCCTGACAAATATGTTTTCTCTGATTTTTACAAATTCATTTGTTTTTCCAGAGAAGAACACATAGAAGAACTCAAATCTGGCAGATTTTAAAAAAAACATGCAAAAATACACTCATCTACATCAAAGCATGAGTTTCTAACCTGGGTCTGATTTGTTTAACTTAAAAAAGTGTAGGAAAGTTTATGCTGTTGGGGGATACATTTATAGAGCAAAAATGTGGGGGTTATTGTGCATATATTGAAAAGGCGGTGAAGATTAGGGATCTGAATTTTTTGTATTTCACCTACCAATCACTTGTGGGAGCTGATTCCAGTCTCTATGTGACAATTCTAAATTTATGGAGTTTGTCATGGCACAACAAATGTAACTGGTAACTGTAAATAAAATATAAGTTTCATTTTATGCATTTTATGCATTATATATATATATATATATATATATATATATATATATATATATATATATATATATATATATATATATATATATAAACAAAGTTTAGAAGTTTAAAAACTAAATTATTTAGAAAGGGCCGATCATTTTGAATAAATTGAAAGCTCATCCAGTTATCTTCTTAGAAAGGTCTAATTTATTTATATAACTCTTAACAGCAGAACTGTAACTGAACAAATATCCTAATAACAGACCTGGTCGTCTCCTTCGTCTCTTCTTGGAACCAAAGAGTTTGACCCGTGAGAAGACATTGAGCCGGTTGGGTTTCTCACAGCTTCCTTTGGTTTTGCTGGGGCTGCTAACGCAGCGGCAGACATTAGACTTCTCCCGCTCCCTCGCCTGCCTCTTCTGCCTGATGAGGGAGCTGGCGATAGCCGCCGCCATAGCCAGTTTGGCAGCGGTCTGGGGAAGAAAACTTCCGGGGAAAAGTGGATGGAGTCGTAAAAGTGGATTCTGAATGAAAGACGTCCAGGCGCAGCGCTGAAGAAGTCTGAGGCAACTTCGATGATGGTTAAGGTAAGTATTTCGCAAAGTGCACCAAACAGTGAAATGGAATAGTCCCACCGGGGAGGTAAAGCCAAATAGCTCGAATCACCTCCTAAAGGATAATTTTTCCACGAATCCAGGCGCTATTTAGGAATTGTCCGGCGTGTCACCGAGAAAAAGAGGAAGTTTGATAAACAAAAAAGCAGGTCCAAAAGAAGATGTAATAATTCCACCAAAGCGCGTTGCATGTTCTCCCAAAAGGCTCATTTTTCTAACAATAAAAAACGCCCAAACCCAGGTTCAGGTAGTGGGTTCGCGTTACCCCAGTGAAACTACAGAGCAGCAGACATGCATAGTAACCGGTCTGGTGAATGAAGCGCAGTGAGTGGAAACACCTGTTTGCAGACGCCTCTGTCACTTCTTCCCTTAATCCCTCACTGTGAAAGTGCCGCGGGTGGAAAGACACTTCAAAATTCACGGCAAAGGACGCGAAGGAATCACTTCGGAGATTCCGTTTGTGTTGTTTGTTTTTTTCCTGTATAGTTTGCTGTCGCAAAGAACCCCCAGGTAGAGTCGCAGTAGGCGCCCCATGCTGAATCAGCAAATGAGCGTGTAGCGCGCATAGTCAGGCTCGCCGCTCACAGCGTCTCCACCTACAGCAACCTGGAGACTGAGCAGCGGGGAGGAGGGAGAGGACGGGCAGTCTGTGTAGTAGAGATGTGAACGCAGACAGCGCATCCAGAAACAACAGGACTAAGAGAACAAAAGCTGTCATGTGACATGTTTCATGTTAAGTATCAAAAGAAAACGGGGGTGGGTGGGTACTGAAGTACAGAAATCCAAACGAGGGATAAAGGAACATCCTCTCCTTCATTTTCGTTTCGTTTAAAAATGATGAGGCAAACGCCTCTAACAATTTAGATTAATTATTGTAAGCTATTATGATTCTATTATATTTTCGTATAAAAAATTAAAGCAAACATCCAAACTGTATAGACTACTGTCCTAAATAAAAAAAAAAAATGTCATTATTATTAGTATGTGTTGTAAAATACTCACAGAAGAGAAACACATTACCTTTAAACACAATCGTGTGTTTATAGGACTTTATAAATGTACCATAACATTTTAGTTTGTGAACAATTGACGGCTACAAGAGGTCGGGGAAATGAATCTGGAAATTCAAAAAAGTGTAATTAGCAATAACGAGACGCAACAAACAACACATTAAAGGTTGAATTCTGAGATTTCCCGGAACGGCCAGTCCCCGTTGGCTCCACTATCCATTGGACACATTTAAAAGATTAACCAATGGTGCCACCTAGAGTTCTAAGACCAAAAGTGACACGGACGTTTTTTTTAATTATTTTTTTATTTTTTTATTTTTTTGTGTGTTACTTTTTAAATAAAAGCGAAAACCAAACCACACTTTTCGATTGTTGTCCGTGAATACCACAAGCATTTCAGATTACAACAAGCTACACAAACTGAAGGAGTGGAGTTTAGGAAACCAGTTAAGACTAAAACAAGGATAAACATAGACTTAATCTCTGAAATAAAAAGATTGTCCCAAACGAAGCAAAAACTATCAAATATTCAGTAGAAAGTAGAACGTGATCTGCATTTCAGCACCATGGACAGCAACATTCAGCTCGACCAAGAGCTGATCTCTAAAATAACTAAATACTATTTAACACGACAACTGGAATTCCTTTGCACATGGCAACCGCTTTTATAAAAATAAATTAGATTTCCGACAGTTACTACATATTTAAATAAAGAAGTGTTAGCATAAAAATCTAAGATGAAGACAAACAGCTTACCTGAAACAGATTTTCTCAAGGGAAAAGTCATCTTTTCTCTCAGATAAACCCAGAAGCAGTAATTTTTTTACTTGCACTACTAGGAAAAATGCTGCCGAAGGAAAGGCGGGGAGACTTGATTCTCCAAAGTTCAAAGCATTGTCAGACAACTGTCAGAGGCGCAGTGGAGGAGAAAGCATCGAGGCGTGGCCATCAACAGGAAGGATCATTACAGGACATTAGCGACATGCCATTATAAGTCCTAAAATGCTCATTAAAGATTCATTTAGTGGTCGCTGTTGATCCGCAGGACGCTGTCATGTGTTTTCTGTGTTGCTGGGTTCAGACGGAGGGGAAAGTGGTGGTGGGAGGAGAGCATAGATTGGAGAAAAGTAAACTAAAATGTGAGCTGCGACTGTCTACTTCCTTCTTGGGGCACTGAAGACTTTGCTCTCATGTTACAAAAATGATGTAAAATGATCCGTTAATGCGCTGTCTAAACTGGTTACTCAGGCATTTCCACTTTGGCTGAACATATCGGTGAGACAATGGTGAAGCTTTACATTAGGCAGAATGCTTTTTTCAAAGATTGTTCTCTGTTCTTGGGAGTTGCATCTAAATTGTTTATAACAACCACATAAAATGGACTTCCACTGAACATGCATGTAAGACTGTGTTCACAGAAACCGATGAACATTTCTAACTTCAAATAATAATGATGGTGTTTAGGCTTTGGATACATTTCCCCCCACAGAATACCTAGAATACATGATGCATCAACAAAAGGCTGCAGTGTGTGCTCTGACTATTATGTGCCGTTCGGAACACTAGATGGAGCAATTGAACTGACCAAAAAGAGCACATAAATAATCTGAAGGGGGGAAAAAACATTCTGCAAAATTGTGTAGAATTTTAAAAGGTGTGATATTATTATATAAGTAACCAATGAAACACCGAGGAAATGTTCAAGATAGTATTTTCAAAAACATAACAAATGTTTTTTTTTTTTAAATCCACTTCAGCTTTTGTTGATGCCTAAAAACTCGTTAAACACTATTATGAGGCCAAGGTACACATTGCAAAGGATAATGACTTTAACTACACAACCAGAATCACTGGGTTAAAATCTGATCTAATTCCAAACCAAAATCCAAATACTATACCATACTATTCCACTTTATTTCTAACGCACTTGAAAACAATATAACAGCTTACCAATGTGCTGTACAAAACAAAGATATATAACAGAAAGAACAGAATTAAACAATAACATATAAGTTAATACAAGGGAGCTATAAAAGATAAAAAGTAATACACACACATACAAAAGGTAAATGTTATGACACAGTTTCCAATTTACTCTTAATTAAAAGGCAAGAAAAAAAGTGTATTTTTAAACAAGTTTTAAAAACTGCCTAAAAATTGTGCCTAAAACTGGTGTTTGCAGATGCTATACATCCAACAGAGTTTCAGATATTTCACAAAGAAGAGAGACTAAATGGTCTCTAGATGTTGATTAGAAACTAACCTTAATTCACAAAAATAAATAGTTTGGCATGTTTGTTTACTGTATTTTGGGTATTTCACAGATTATCTGGTTAGGAACTGGTTGTTACCAACATACACATACTAACCTTTAATTATTTACAGTTTCTCAGATTTCATTGGTTGTATAATGCTTTGCATAACAAAAAAAATAGATTTGTCCTTTTTTTATGTATGACAGCATTTTTTCTGGTGCAAATACAGGGAAAGATTTTGAGTTACTATGACAGCTGACGATGCTAACTTTTTTCTTCCTTTACATAAATAACCTCAGTCAGTACCCTGTCAAGTTTAATTTGGTGTTTTTTAAACACTTTTTTTCTTTCTGGATAGGGAAGTGATGAGAGCTGTGAGTGAACTGCAAATAGATGTGTTTAAGGTCTTGTCTACACGCAACAACGCGGGAAGCTAATTCTAAAATGTGTTAAATTTCAGTATGGTAACTCTCTGCAAGGGGTACATTTAATTATATTTATATTCACTTTTTTCAGACTCAAAATTCTCATGTTCCAGTTCTTTTGAGCCAATTTTATAATATAAAATTTTCTGAAAGAGTTTACTGCGAATGTATAACACATCTTTAAGAAAGAGGGATGGATGTAGGGATGGATGGACAGATTGAGAATAAATGGTTGAAAACAAAATACCTATCCAGATCTAGGAAGTACTGAGATGAAATACAAAGTTTTTCAAGCCTTCTCCGGGCATTGCAGCAACACAAAGTAAAGCTTAAAAGTCTAATCACAGAAGTGACATACTGAAATAAAATCCAAATGACTGTATTTCGTTAAATGTCTATAAACATTTTGACGGTTTACTTCTTTCAGATAAAAGATTTGTGGATTTCTTTGTGCCTAGTTCGATGGCAAAATTGTTTGGCTTGGATCTTCAGTTTTAAATGATCCCTTTTTATGATGCGTTCGCACCAAATGCGATTCAGGCATATTGATTGAATGTGGGGCCCATTCAGGAGTGAAGCAAGGTGAAGGAGGCGTTTGATCGACACGATGCGGTTGAATCGAGAGAAGCGGGAGCAAAAGAAATCTGTGGCAGGTTCAGAGTGATATTCACTAGAGTTAAAAAAAATGGTACTTTTCTGTTTTCCATTTTGTGTCCTCCATTTTTAGTAACACCTTATTTGATTTATAGCATTATTTATTAGAAATAACATAAACAATAAAATAAATATGTCCTCTAAGAATAACATCTGATTGATTGATTGATTGATTGATTGATTGATTGATTGATTGATTGATTGATTGATTGATTGATTGATTGATTGAATCGATGAATCCCACAGCTCCCACAGCAAATGACGTCATTTTGATCTCTCAGCCCTGTCTTGGAGAGTCTCCCTGCTTTGTCCCGACACCCCGTCGGGGCAGATCTGAGCTATTATGTCTCTGCTCCGTGCTCAGTTCGCTGTAACCATCCCCCACCCTCGCTCCCCCCCTGTTTCTCCCACCCTAACTTCGAGACCAAAACTCTTTGTTTTCATGGAGTATGTAATGAGTTTTAACCATGCACAGTGACCAAAATCTTTCTGCATGCGTCCAAATGTTTACAAGGAATCTGGTTTAAACGTCAGCATGTGATTTCCCTAACTGGTACTCTTCAGTGTTGTTGAGTTGAAAAACATTGCCTATGTTGTCATCAGATGTCTAAACTAAAAGTGGGATATATTTTATGTAATATTGACAGTTTCTTGGACTAAATTGGGTTCACAAAATTTACTAGGCCTCTGAATGTAGAAATGTAGCCAAGATTAATAAAAATCAAACGGGATGGCGTAAGCTGTAATCACATCCATTTGAGTAATCAATTGGATTGAAAATTACCAAGTAATCAATCTTGATTGAAAGTACACTGTGTTAACCAACTGAGCACCACAACAGTCCATTTGATGATGTGCAACTAATATGCAAGTTCATGGTTTTATTGTCATTCCAGTTGGTTGGCTTTTCTCCACATTAAATCCTGTTAGATTAATTAGGATGACCAAATTTTTTTATTTTAGCTAAATGCCAGAATAATAATATTTAATTGATTATGCAGCATACACATATACCCTTATGATGGTTAAAAGCTGTTGTTTATGTGGGCTAAACAGAGAAAATATATGCTGGTCTCACCAGGGCAACATGTGGCCTTAACACTGACTGATGTCTAAATGAGGTAGTCTAAATGCGTGGCCTCAACATTGTAATCAGGTGGGATTCTGTCCCCAGCAGACACACTGAGACAACTCTTTTCACTAATCTCAGGTTTTGCATCAGTCATCTCCACAACTGATAAATTCAGGCCATCACTCAAGCCGACAGTTTGGCCTTCCAGGAGAATGCCTGCTTAATCATCGATGGCTGGGAAGACAGGACAGAGAGTCACGATGTACTCTGCCAATGTGATGGCAATCAAGCACATAAAATTATACAAAAATTGTAAATTTACAAGGGAAAAACTATGCTTGCCAACACTACAATTCCACAAATAGACCTGATAATAATAAAGCAAAGATTTTGTTTTTCAAATGTCTGTCAGGGATGTTTATTTAACTTGTTTTAGAAGAAAGCAAAGCTTCCCTGCATGGTTTCCAAAAACAAAATTGAACCTGGGCGATAATTACTTAATTTCAATTGTTGACCATTTCAACGATAAAATATTTGAGAAACTCCAATTATGAGATTAATCAAAGCCAGCTTTTCTTAAATGTGTTTATTTAATAACACTAGAAACAACATAATGTAACCTTCAGTTCAGGTGTGTTTTGGTTATTGAGCAGGAGAAAGAATCACAGCTCTGTAATAAATAAGGGCTGCAAAACACAAGGACCTGAGCAAACAGAGAAAATGCCTGCATGTGCTATGTGTGTTGTGCTATGTGTGCATTCATTACTGTAGTGACCCAGAATGCCAGTGTACTGTGGACTCATGGGACCACATTCTCTGTACTGTATGCACACAGAGCCATGCATGCTACAGGAGAGTAAAACAATCATTAGGAGCAGCTCAAAGCATCAATGTTTGTAAGAACCCAGCAGCCAATCACACTATGTTCAGAGGACACATGCAATTTAAGGAAAATAAGCTTTGAATTTCTAGTATTTTATTAAAAAGTTAAATGAGACACGTTATTACACAATTTTCTAAAATGCTCTGTCAAGTTAAAGTAATTCAAAATTAACCATATTGTTTTATTTCCCATTTCACCCTCACCCTGCAGCTGTGTCCACATATCTTTACGAAATACCCTCTAAAAAAAATAAAAAATCAAGCTCAATCACTGCAGGAACTTTATGTGTTTAAACGTGCGTGTCATCACCCCGACCACATTTTCACTGCTAACCACTAGAGAGCAGAACATCAGAGAATAAGAATAGAAGGACTGCTTGCTGCTGAGGTGAGGCGCTGTGTTAACCTTTGCTTTATTAAATATACCACAACAATTACACCTATATCCTCTTTTTCATAAATCAAGGTCGTCGTAATAACACCCAGTAGTTAATTAAATTTTTCTGTTCAGAGAGAACGCCACAAATGGCTGTTTACCTTTTTTTTTTCATTTATTTATTTTTGCATTGACTATATCATTGTGTTTTTATGCCAAACTAAATCATATCTGTGAACAGCTGCTAAAGCCTCATTGTAGTAGTACAAGGTGGAAGATAAACTGAAATATATTCCTGAAAAAAGGCAGAATAGCTTAAAAGTCAGCTCCTTGACAGCAATGTACCGGCTCTCTGCTCCTTGTGTATGATGAATTTGGCACATCCACGACAACAGCAGCTTACAGCATGCTCGGCCTGCAGCTCTGTGGCGATACCACACGTTACCATGGATACGGCACATACGTAAGAGGGTGTGTGTGGAAGATGGGGTGGAGAGTGCACAATGCACACTCAGAATAGGGGGTTGGGTTTTTATAGAACAAGAAAGCCTTCAGTCACTCGAGGTTCTAGCAGAAGAGCAGAGCTTCAGCACAGAGGTGTCCCGTTCATTTTAAAACACAATGGCGTGTTCACAGCATCAGCAAATGAGTCAGTAGATTGAAACTAAAGGAGGCCCATAGTTATTCTGACCCATATGATATGAACCTTTTTGGAGAAATAATTACACCACAAATACCAACAATCTCTAAGGTTTTATGTCATAAAAATCAATGGAGAATAATGGAAAAGAGGATTATGATATTTCAATCTGTCTAAAATGCATTAAGGTTTTCAATGTTCTGCTAAACTTGTAGTATAGATATATGGTCTTTAAATGTCATTTTGCCCAACCTTACTTAGAATGTAACTCAAAAGTTTAGCAGTGATGAGAAAAAAAAAACAATTTTATTTTATTTTCCTTGAAATTATTTTTTATGCCTTCTTTCGAATCAGTTTCCGTTTCATGTTCGCTTTTAATCATACATATTGCGAGCTTCATTAAAAAACAAAACATTTGTGACATTCAGTGGTGGGCACAGCTTACCAAAAATTTCCCCTCACAAACTCAAACAAAAATACTAGATCCACTACAGTTAAACCAATGATAAGTGAGGAAATTTGGGAAAGCTAACGCTAGCCAGCGGCTAACCAATAACCAACGTTTCTCTCTCAGTCTGGCTGGACCTGTGAGCTTTGAAAGGTTCTGGTGAATGATGCAAAATTATCAGACAGCATGGGATTAATTTCCACTGTTATGCTGATGATACTCAGCTATATTTATCCATAAATCCTGATGAATCCAATCAATTACTTCGACTGCAGTCATGTCTTGATGACATCAAAAGCTGGATGACTTTAAATTTCCTGCATTTAAATTCTGACAAGACAGAAGTTGTAATATTTGGACCAGAGTCCTCGAAAAATAAACTTCTTAACCAATCACTTAATCTAGATGGCATTAACTTGGCCTCTGGTAATGAAGTAAAAAATCTTGGTGTTATTTTTGACCAAGACATGTCATTTAAATCACATATTAAACAGGTTTCCAGAGTTTCCTTTTTTTACCTCCGGAATATCGCCAAAATTAGAAACATTCTGTCCAGGGATGATGCTGTAAAACTAGTCCATGCATTTGTTACTTCAAGGCTGGACTATTGTAATTCTTTACTATCAGGAAGTCCACAAAATGCAGTTCAAAGCCTTCAGCTGATCCAAAATGCTGCAGCAAGAGTTCTGATGAAAATCAACAAGAGGGATCATATTTCTCCAATTTTAGCTTCCCTTCATTGGCTTCCTGTTAAATCAAGAATAGAATTTAAAATTCTTCTTCTAACGTATAAATCCCTTAATAATCAAACTCCATCATATATCAGAGCTCTGATTACCCCGTATGTTCCTAACAGAGCACTTCACTCTCAGACTGCAGGTCTGCTGGTGGTTCCTAGAGTCTCTAAAAGTAGAATGGGAGGCAGATCCTTTAGCTATCAGGCTCCTCTCCTGTGGAACCAACTCCCAGTTTTGGTCCGTGAGGCAGACACCCTGTCTACTTTTAAGACTAGGCTTAAAACTTTTCTTTTTGACAAAAATTATAACTAGTGGCTCATGTTACTCTCAGCTACCTTTATAGTTTCACTGCTATAGGCTTAGGCTACTGGAGTATATCAGGATCTAATTTTCTCACTCTATTGAGTTCTACTGTTCTTCAATTATGCATTATGTGTTGTCATTTCTGCTTTAACTTTCTGTTCTCTCTCTTTTCTCTTCATAGTAGGTACACCTGGTCTGGCGTTCTGTTAACTGTGACATCATCCAGAGAAGACGGCTCACCCGCTACTACCATCTAATGTAGAACAGATTACTAGATCAATGTGTGCTTCTGTGCTTTTTTGTTTCTCTTGTTGTGTCTCTGTTCTGTCTTCTGTAACCCCAGTCGGTCGAGGCAGATGACCGTTCATACTGAGCCCGGTTCTGCCGGAGGTTTTTCCTTCCCGCTAATGGGTGGTTTTTCTTCCCACTGTCGCTTCATGCTTGGTCAGTATGAGGGATTGCAGCAAAGCCATGTACAATGCAGATGACTCTTCCTGTGGCTCTACGCTTCCCCAGGAGTGAATGCTGCTTGTCGGGACTTTGATGCAATCAACTGGTTTCCTTATATAGGACATTTTTGACCAATCTGTATAATCTGACCCAATCTGTATAATATGATTGAAGTTGACTTTGTAAAGTGCCTTGAGATGACATGTTTCATGATTTGGCGCTATATAAATAAAATTGAATTGAATTGAATTGAATGTCTGGGTTGATGTTTAAGGGTAAAATGGTAAGTGGCCTTTACCTATATAGCTCCT